>NW_024834054.1:1065-1294 GCF_019175285.1 Sceloporus undulatus
CAGCATCATAGATGCCTCCTCTCCTTTGGTCCCCACGCTCCTGCTGAATCTGCAATGCGCAGCCACAGCTGTCTTTGCTGCCACCGCTGTCCCCCTGCCATCTCCCCTCACCTCCTTTGTACATATGTCAATATTTACAGTTTTAGCGTTTTTTATTGTTAGGTGAAAATGGCAGAGGAATGTGTGTAGGGGTGCACTTTAAAGTCCAAACTTTCCAAGCAGCGCATGC
>NW_024834055.1:0-1294 GCF_019175285.1 Sceloporus undulatus
GGTCCCTATGTAGACTTGTCCACAGCTGCATGGTATGCGGTAAACTCCTGCGGCTGTGAGAGGGTCTCTCTGGTCCTTGGCTGAGCAAAGCATTTGCTGGATTTTCTTCGTCAGTTTGTAAACCATTTACAGGTTGTGCTTCCTTACCACTTTGCCTATTCTGTCTGTGACTCCTTTGATGTGTGGTAAAAATATCTTCCCTTTGGGTGGCTGCTTGTCTTCATTCCTCTGGGTTTTCCTGGGCCTGACAGCCCTTCTGATGTCTGAGTTGGAATAACCATTGGCCCGTAGAGCCCAGTCCAAGAGTTTCAGTTCATCTTCCAAGAAGTGGGGTAAGCAGATGCGTTTTGCTCGGTCTACCAGTGTTTTGATTGTGCTTCTTTTTTGTCCTGGGTGATGGTTGGAGTTCTTGTGCAGGTATCGGTCTGTATGTGTGGGGTTTCGGTATACTGTATGACCCAAACGTTGGTTGCAGATGACTAGGACATCCAAGAATGGCAGTGTTCCTTCCTTTTCTTTTTCCATAGTGAATTGGATGTTGGGGTGGATGTTATTCAGATGGTTCAGGAACACAGCCAGATGTTTTTCTCCATGGCTCCAAATGGTGAAAGTGTCATCCACGTATCGGAACCAAGTTGTGGGCTTTTTCGGTGCCGTTTCCAGGGCTTGCTTTTCAAAGTGTTCCATGTAAAAGTTTGCTATCACAGGGCTTAGAGGGCTTCCCATTGCTACCCCATCTCTCTGTTCGTAGAATCCATTGTCCCACTGGAAATAGCTTGTGGTAAGGCAATGTTTGAACAGGGTTGTGATGTCTTCTGGAAAAATCTTTCGGATGAGTATCATGGTGTCCATTATGGGGACTTTGGTGAACAGGGAGACTACATCAAAGCTGATTAATATGTCTCCAGGTTTTAGGTCAAGGTTATTGATTTTTCCTATGAAGTGAGCTGAGTCCTTGATGTAGTGGGTGGTCTGCCCTATATGGGTTTGTAATTGTGTGGCCAAGTCATATGTGGGGGATCCAATGGCACTCACTGTGGGACGGAGTGGAATGGAATCCTTGTGGATCTTGAGAAGTCCATAGAGTCTTGGTGGGTGAGCCTCAGATTTGCACAAACTTTGTCTTGTGGTCGGCTGAATTGAAGAGTTTTTGATCAGGGTGTTCGTTTTTCTGTGATTTTGCTGGTTGGGTCTTGTTTCAGTGTTTTGTATATTGGAGGATCCAGGAGTTCCTTGATTATTTGTTTGTACTGTTTTGTATCCATGATTACTGTGGCATTGCCTTTGTCTGCTA
>NW_024834056.1:0-1294 GCF_019175285.1 Sceloporus undulatus
TCAAATATATATTAGTATGATTAGTATTATAATAAAACTTTTAAAACCGTTTCAACATTGTTTGTTAACATTCAGAGGCATAGCTGTGTTCACAGTTTCATTCTGTTTTAATGTTGCCCTTTTGTATGGTTTTAACTATATTGTAATCATTTTAAATTGTAAAACACATTTTTTGGGGAGGGGAAAGTGGGGAATAAGTAATATTAACAACAAGACCTTTTGCAATGCAGTCTGTAATCTTTAGAAACAGCCATAACCTATAATGCTTTTGTTATGTTGAGTCTGAATGCCACATTAGCCTTACTATGGATGCACATTATTTTTCTTTAAGTCATATATTGATGGTGCATTATATATTTAAGTCATCCTGGAAATAGGATAGAATATCCTCAAACTATGAAAGGTGAATTTGGAACACGATTCTAAGAAAACCCATCAAGGCTTCAATATTTGTATTACGGTTCATATTCTCTTATAAACTGCATCCGTACTGCAGAAATGATTCAAGTTGACACCACTTTAACTGCCATGACTAAATGGTAGGGGATTCTGGGAATTGGTACTTTTGTGTGGCATCAGAGCTCTCTGACAGAGAAGGCTAAATATCTCACAAAGCTACAATGCCCAGAACTCTATAGCATCGAACCATGGCAATTAAAGTGGCGTCAATCTGGATTATTTCTAGGGCGGAAAAATAAAATGCACAGATATAGGATGGGGACACCTGGCTGAACGAGAGACTTATACGTGCGAAAGGAATCTGGGAGTCCAAGTAGACCACAAGTTGAACATGAGTCAACAGTGCGATGCAGCAGCTAACAAGGCCAATGCAATATTAGGCTGCATCAATAGAAGTATAGTGTCTAGATCAAGGGAAGTCATAGTCCCACTCTATTCTGCTTTGGTCAGGTCCCACCTGGAATATTATGTCCAGTTCGGGGCACCACAATTTTAAAAGGATGTTGAAAAACTGAAGCATGTCCAAAGGAGGGTGACCAAAATGGTGAAGGGTCTGGAAACCATGCCCTATGAGGAATGACTCAGGGAGCTGGGGATGTTTAGCTTGGAGAAGAGAAGGTTAAGAGGTGATATGATAGCCCTCTTTAAATCCTTAAAGGAGCCCTGGTGGTGCAGTGGTTAAATGCCTGTACTGCAGCCATTCACTCAAAACCACAAGGTTGCGAGTTCAAGACCAGCAAAAGGGCCCAAGCTTGACTCAGGCTTGCATCCTTCCGAGGTTGCTAAATTGAGTACCCAGACTGTTGGGGCAAATTAGCTTACTTGCTAATTAGCT
>NW_024834057.1:0-1294 GCF_019175285.1 Sceloporus undulatus
TCCAGTGTCAGTTTGTGGCGTTTTAAAAATCCTACTCCCAGAATGCCATCGTCCTCTCTCTGGTTTTCACAAGCCTGAATGTGGTCTAGGAGGGGCCCAAGCTGCAGTGGAATGTTACTCCATATCGCAGCCTGCTGCCGGCCCTTTCCGTATCCCGTGAGCTCTAAGCATGTGGAGGTTTTGGTCCCGGTTTGGGCCAGATCGGGGTGTATGGTGTTTACCGCGGCTCCAGAGTCTACTAGGAGCTTTGCGGGAGTGACGGGGTCCTGGCCTATCCCTGCTTTTACTAACGGCCGTCCCCAAAGGTCCGGAGTTAGTTTGGCAATCACTTGTGGGCAGGCGGGGAGTTTTGGTGGATCTGGGGGAGAGACTTGGGAGATCGGGGCACTTTCGGTTGTTGGTGCAGTCTGAGTCGGTTTGTAATTGGGCTTGATCGGCCCGGTGCGTTTAGGCTTGGCAGGCTGTGGTTTAGCCCGTGGGATCCTAGGTCCTGCCGTTGTCCCTGGTGTTTTGGGGGATCCCGGGCTGTCCTAGCCTGAACCTCCCTGCTGTCGTGCGACCAGTTCCGACAATTCCCTTGTCTTTTTAGCTAGAAGTGACACTAGCTCATTGGTGGAGTTGTGATCTATCGAGTCCTTGGGGACGCCTATCCTCCGGAGCTCGTGCCACACTTCATTCCTAGTGTCCTGGGAGATCAACTCGGCTCTCTCCCTTTTGTCCTGGCCTTTCTGGGGGGGTGGCCCTCGGTAGTCCCTTCGGTAGTGGTCGGGCTTTCCATCCGGCCCATTGCTGCCTGTCTTTTGGTCTCGTGGCGGGGGTTGTGAGTGGGGGCCATTGTTGCGGTAGGTCACCGCGTGGATGGGCTCTCCCTCCCTTCCCCCTTTTCGACCTCCTGTCTTAACGGGCTTGCTGGTCCCCAGGTTTAGGTCTCTTTCTGCCCTTGCGGTCCAGAAGAGTTTGGAGACTTCACGAACGTTGTCCATGAACAGTTTCCAACTGATAGTGTGTAACTGTAGGGAAGTGGAGCCCATTTAGCTGATATGTGTAGCCCTGCGTACACTTCAGCAATGAAATCGCGATTGTCGAGGATCGGTTGCCCTTCGGAGTTGAGGTCTATCTGCCCTGCTAGGATGGCCAATATCTGTTTTCTTGCCACGTAGGCATCGGGGGCTTCGTCCTCGGCCTGCCTCTCTAACTGGTACTTGGTGCGCAGCAGCGTTCCTGGCCATAGAACACTCGCCACTTTTGTCATCCACTCGCTAATGTCCACGTTGGCTAGATCCACAGTTATGGC
>NW_024834058.1:0-717 GCF_019175285.1 Sceloporus undulatus
TCCATTCAGTTGGGTTGCTGCCCCCATCTCACTTGCTTCCTAAACTCTCCCTTAACCTTGCCTTTTTGTCTTTCCTTACCCAGCATGACTTTAGGGTTGTTGTTGTTGTTGTTGTTGTTGTTTTCTTCTTTCCCATGCAATGCTGAGGCTCTGTTGCCTCATTGAAGTTAAAAAACAAAAAGGAAAGAAAATAAATAGATAACTAGGGTGCTTCATAATAAAGAGAGGGAGGTGGGAAGAAGGGCACATTGGCCTGTTACACACTGCTAAAATAAAGCTGCTTCGGATCTCTTTGGAGATATGCTATTTAAATGATGCATGGGTCCTAAGAGTCCAGAGGTCGCACCAAAGCCACGCTCCATTCCTAAGCACTGGAGTGCAGCTTTTGGTGCAGCTTCCGGATTCTTAGGGTGCATGCATCATTTAAACAGCATACCTCCAAAGAGACCCGAAGCAGCTTTATTTTGGCAGTCTGTAACAGGCCATTGTGACTTCATATGACTTGCAATCACTCAACTGCTCTGGAAGTAATGTTTTGCACCCGGGGACTTGCATGATTGCCAAGTCATTCATGGATTTCCCCCATGAATGAAAAGGGAACCGTCTAATTAAAAAGACTGTATGTACAGCACTGTGTAAATTTACAGCGCTTTATAAATAAAGGATGATAATAATAATAATAATAATAATAATAATAATAATAATAATAATAATAAT
>NW_024834058.1:727-1294 GCF_019175285.1 Sceloporus undulatus
GCATAAGAAACAGGGCAGCTATGGGTTGAAGATGATGTTGTGTGATCAGTATTGCCAAATCTGCTTCCTTCCTGGTGTTCTCACGTTTTAAAAACCATGTGCGGTAATGTCCTTAGAATCAACTCGGAATGACATGAAGAAAGATGACCTTTACCTCCCCACCTTCATATCTCCTTTCATCAAGGAAGCCAGATGACAAGGAGCTTTTTCCATGGCAACTGAACAAACAAGCTCCTGCAACATGATGCCCTCTAAACATTTTAGTCCACGCTTCCCACGATCCCTGTCCATGAGCTGGCCTAGCTGGTACTGATGGATGTTGGTGTTCAAAACAGCAAGAGAGTGCCACATTTGGGAAGGAAAGAAAAATCTGAGATGTAAGTATTTTTGTTTTTGTTTTTGTTGGGAGATCATTCTTATATACTTCTGCATACTTTCTGATCCCTTCACAAGAAAGTTTGATGCTCAACAGAAAGTTGAATTATCCCCTTCCCTTCTCCCAAATAAGCCACTATAATTGTGTTCTCCTTAGACTCATGATGGAATCTTCCCTTCAACAATATCTTG
>NW_024834059.1:0-1294 GCF_019175285.1 Sceloporus undulatus
TTTCCTCTTGCCTGGAGTTGGGCTTCCTTCAAAATGGAGAAGAGGCACCCTCATCTTCTTCCGGAAGATGATCCCTGAAAACTGGAAGCTCAATGCCAGGCCCTGGTATATGCATCCCTACTGTCCCATGGAAAAAGAGCAAGAAAACATACACGTTACAAGAGAAGAACAGAAATAATCAATCAATAACTTTATTACAATCAAAGACCAGCAAATCAAAAATAAAATAACACATATAAGAAAACTACTCAGTTTTAAAAACAACAGGGAGATAAAAGGTCCTGGGGAAAAGAAGGGAAATCAGGATTTGACTTGAGAGTTAGCAAATGTTTTGTGTTTCAGTGAAGGGCTAGAAAGGAGACAGAAATGCATCTTCAGCTTCCCCTTTTATGGTTGCAAACAGTTGACTTCTAGCAGCACTTCATTAAGACTAATGCTGATGCTTCCATAATTAATGCTATCCTTCACAGAGTCTAGATATGAAATGAAGAATGAGAATGGTCCAAATAATGCAAAGGTTTATTGAATGTTCCTGCAAAGGCAAGGTGCTTTCCAACCAAAAACCTTGTAGCAGAAGTAGCATAAATAAAGATCATAAAAGAACTTTACAAAATACTACCAAGTGTATGAAGGTTTGTTTTCCAAAAATGTATTTTCAACCATTAACATTTCTACACTTTCTCTCTAGTGTTGATTTTGAGGCCTCTAAAAGTGTGAATTCTGAGAAAATTGTTTAATACAGTCTTACATTTCTATGGCTTCTTTCCTATAAGAATGCTATGGTGATGTGTAAGGTTGGTACCTGAATGAAAACACTTGCCACACTCCTGGCGTTTGTATGTTTTCTCTCTTGTGTGGACTCTGTGATGAACCATAAGGTTTGATTTGTCTACAAGCTATTTTCCACTCTGCTGGCATATCTATGGTTTCTCTCCTGTGTGGACTCTCTTATGCAACACAAGGTGCGTCTTCTGAGCAAAGCATTTTCCACACTGCGGACATTTGTATGGTTTCTCCCCAGTCTCCATTCTTTCACGAGTCTCAAATTCTTCTAGAAAGAAGCCCAAAGACAGACAAGGCTCAACTCAGCATTAAGAGAGGAGAGACCTCACAATCTACAATGGAGCTAAGCAAGCTCAACTAGGAAAACAAATATGAGAGATAAAGGCATTTTGGTGTCCCTTCATAGGTATCAGTCATAATGGCTGCAATGGAACCCCTTAAAATGTCTGAAAACAACAACTTGACCTGGGTCACACAAGTTTAGTTGTAGCGGTTGTTAACATTTTTTTAG
>NW_024834060.1:0-1294 GCF_019175285.1 Sceloporus undulatus
GCTGGAGCATGTGCAGAGGAGGGCAACCAAAATGGTCAACCACCAAGCCCTGTGAGGAGAGACTTTGGGAGCTGGATATGTTTAGCCTTGAGAAGAGAAGGTTAAGAAGTGGTGTGATAGCCCTGTTCAGATATATTAGAAAGGGTGTCATTGTAAGGTTGGAGCAATGTTGTTTTTTGCTGTTCCACAGAATAGGACACAGAGCAATAGATGCAAGCTCCAGGAAAAGAGATTCCACCTAAACATTGGGAGGAACTTCCTGACGGTGAGAACTGCTCCACAGTGGAAGACACTGGTCCCTGGGAGAGTGGTGGAGTCTCCTTCTTTGGAGGTCTTTAAACAGAGGCTGAGAAACTTCAGGTGGCAAAGGCGGTGTGAAGAGCAACCTTCAGGAGAGGCTCCGGAGGACGCTCAGTGTCTGTGGAGTCGGAGGCAGTTGGGGTAAGATACCATCTGCCCAAAAGAATCCCCCTGACAAGGAGAAGGCAGAGGGGCTAAGCAGATACCCCTTCCCAGTGTTGGAGATCTGAAAATTTTGGAGGATATAGGGAGAGACGCTGGAGACGAAGAGGGGTTGGGAGCAGCCACGTCCGCAGCAAGTTTTCTCCACCCACGGCTTCGAGACGGAGGTGCTGCCACCCCTTTTCTTTTTAATTTGGAGATAAACCTTGCAAAGTAACTTACCTATCGACCATAGTACTTTTTGCATGAGGATCCATTCTGCGGAGATTTCCGAGGAGATTTGGTGTGTGTTTTTCTCCCCGTTTGAGATGTCTCCTTCTCTCCTTACCAGTTTCCCGACCTCAGAGTTCCCCAGAGGATCTCAAAGCGCTGACTGGGACCGTGAACCGGTTGAACGAAACCTTCCCAGATCTTCAGCTGAATGCGATGCAGCATTCCTTGAAAGGGGAGTTCCTGGACCACATCTGGTGCTTGCAAGATATAAAGACTCTCGGTGGAAGGGAACAGCCGCCGCCTCCCACATGGAGCGCCCGAGTGACCAGTTGACCGAAGTGGGAGGCGAGGTGGGCAGCATGAACCGGACTCTGTCCTATGACCTGGGCACACACCACACCCGTATCCAGGACCTGCAGGTCTTGATCAGCAATGCCACCGAGGATGTGCGGCAGATGCACCTGGTCCACATTGCCATAGAGCAGCAGCTGAAGCATGAGTTGGCCATCTTAAACATTGTCGCTGAAAACCTGACGCTCAAGGATGGGGAGCACTCTGTCACCTTGAGTAATAGGAGGTACGGGGATGCAGCGAAACTCTAGGGCAGTGATTCCCAAAC
>NW_024834061.1:0-1294 GCF_019175285.1 Sceloporus undulatus
TGCGGATGACGTGGTAACAGTTTTGGAGGACCCAAATCGGGGCAGAGAACCGCTGCTACAGGAGCTAAACAAATTCGACAGATTCACAGGACTGAAAATCAATGAAGACAAGACAGTATTGATAACTAAAAGTATGACTGGAGAAGAGGTAGAGGAATGAAAGAGGAAACCGGGCTTCCAAGTAGGAAAGAAACTGAGGTGCTGAGGAATTTGGATTTCTAAAGACAATAATTATTTAGGGGTATGGAAAGACATAAGAGAAAATTTAAGGAGATAGAGCTGGTTAAATCTTTCACTACGAGGCAGAATTGCCGTCATCAAAATGGCACTTCTACAGGAAATTATGTTTCTGCTACAAAATTTGCCAATAGAGATTAAGGATAAGATATTTAAAGGTTGAGAAGCCGAGCTAAAATAAGTCATATAGAAAGGACACAAACCTCGGATTAAATGGGAGGAGCTCAAAGATGCTTCAGAGAGAGAGGGCTATTCCCTCCCAGACTTCAGATTATATTTCTGGGCATGTAATCTAATTTGGATCCAAAACTGGATTAAATTAGAGGACAAAGAAATGCTTGATCTAGAGGATGTGCAGTTAAGATTTGGTTGGCAGGCCTTCTTATGTTATGAGAAGTTGGGGATGAATAAAGATTTCAATAATCATCCAATGAGGAAATCTTTACTACTCACTTGGAACAAGATTAAAAAGACATTTTGTTTTAAGTTAGCACTTCGGACATCGGCCCAGAAGGCACTCTTCGGTAGATGGATAAGCATCAGTCATTGGCTCACTTACAAACATTGGCTTAAGAAGGATCAATCAGGGAATTGGTTGATAAGATCTAGGGAAGATATTAACAAGGATGGACGTAATATACAGTGGTTTAATTCCTACCAGCTGAAACAAAGACTTCTGGTAGACAACAAAACAATAGGGATCGAAGCTAGACTAAACGGATTAGATGATTTGTTCTGGCAACCTGATAAGAAAAAGATACCCAAATGACACAAACTACTGTTGAGGATGAATATGGAACAGGAGACTGTAAAAGAGTATATGGGGAAACGGGCGCAGGATATGGGATGCAAAATGGAAATGGAAGAATGGCAAAAGGCCTGGAATAGAACAAATACATTTACAGTAGAGCAGGATCTAAAAGAGAATCACATGAAAATAATGAACAGGTGATATTACACCCCATGGAAGCTAAAAAACCTTATAAATTAGCACAGGGGAATTAATTGTTGGGGGTGTGATTGTGAAAAGGGAAACATCTGTCATATATGGTGGCAT
>NW_024834062.1:0-239 GCF_019175285.1 Sceloporus undulatus
TATTAGGCAGAATTGCATGTATTAAAATGAATGTTTTACCTAAAATACTATTTTTATTCCAAACAATACCAATCATACTAAAAGAAAAACTAATTCAAAATTGGCAGAAAGATTTAACAAAATTTATTTGGTTGGGAAAAAAACCTAGAGTTAGAATGAAGACTTTACAGGATGCAAAAGAAAGAGGGGGACTGGCAGTTCCAGATTTAAAAATATATTTCCAAGCAGCATGTTTAGTT
>NW_024834062.1:339-1294 GCF_019175285.1 Sceloporus undulatus
GGCAGAAAGATTTAACAAAATTTATTTGGTTGGGAAAAAAACCTAGAGTCAGAATGAAGACTTTACAGGATGCAAAAGAAAGAGGAGGATTGGCAGTTCCAGATTTAAAAATATATTTCCAAGCAGCATGTTTAGTTTGGGTAAAAAATTGGTTGGAACTTAAAGATCGGAAATTACTAAAACTAGAGGGGGAAAATTTAAGCTTTGGTTGGCACGCTTATTTATATTATAACAAAGGAGAAATAGACAGAGAATTCAACAAACATTGCATCAGGAAACCTTTGCTATGGATCTGGAAAAAAGTTAGAAAGAAAATTGGGGAAAAAATTACACTGAATACTTCACCACAAGAAGCTTTTTTATGGAGAGAAAAAGGAGCAGTGGAAAACTGGCTAAGATACAAAGATTTATTGATAAAGGAACCTGAAAATTATAGATTTAAAACTGATGATGAACTAACTAGTCAAAATTATAAAATACATTGGTACTTGAAATTACAATTAAAAGAAAAATTTAAGACAGACCAGAAAGAAAGATTAATAGCCAATGAAGATACAGAATTAGAGAACATTTTGAAATCTAAAAATAAAGGGTTATTATCTAAAATATACAAATTTTTGTTGAAGATTGAACTAGAAAAAGAAATAATTAAAAGTAATATGATAATTTGGGCTCAAAATATTGGACATAATATTGAATTGGAACAATGGGAGTTTACCTGGAATAGAAGATTAAAATACACAAGAAGCCAAAATCTAAGAGAAAATTATTATAAGATGCTCTATAGATGGTATATTACACCGGAGAAGTTAGCCAAAATTTATGGTATTAATAATCAATGCTGGAAATGTCAAAAAGAAAAAGGAACTTTCTATCATAGCTGGTGGACTTGTTCCAAAGTTAAAAACTATTGGCAATTAATCCATAAAACAATTTGTAATATATTGAAAATAAA
>NW_024834063.1:0-1294 GCF_019175285.1 Sceloporus undulatus
AGATAGAGCTCCAAATAGAAGCCTAGACTTCTAGATTACTGTGAACCTTGCTAACGTTAAATTATCCTACTGAAAAGAGAATATTGCTGTGTTGAGAAAATGACACATCCACATGATGTAATTATTAGAGGTTGGTTCATTCATGCTTGTGACTGACAAAGTGCAAGACTGTGACTGAAAGAAAATACAGGACCATTTATGGAAAGAATCATAAACAGCAGGAGAAATACATCAAAGAGAAAACATAGATGGAAAATGAAAATGTAATCAGAAGGAAGTGACAGAAGAGACAGAGAAAATATGGAGTTGATTAAAAAAGATCTAAGCAAAATGACTTTGAAACCACTTTGAAGAATATAATGAGAATACACACACACAAACAAACATGCATACACACATACACACACATGTCAGCATGCGCGCGCACACACACACAGACACACAGAGTTAATCATAAGAAGGAATCACACAGATTTTAAAGCCTGCTTGTAAATCTAAATACATTTTCCAAAATTAAATTCGTACATCAGTTCATTTCCAAACTTGGTGCTGGGATGTTCAGCAAAAGACATTTCATCAGAGAGCATACCAAACTGGGAGGAAATTGCTCCAATCAATAAGTCTCCTTCTTGATAAGCTTGATATGGCATCTGGAAGGCAACGTTTAGGGAACACATCGTGGTGTGTGTCTTGCCCTCAGTGTGAGATGCCTGTAACAATAGAAAGAGGACAGATAGCACCAATATCCCTGACATTGCAGGGCAGAAAACTGATACAAAATCTCCAGCTTCTACGTTTTATTAACAATCAACATGTTTTTAACATTTTTTCTTCACTGAGTGTAGGTTTATTTGGGTAATGTTGGCGTTTCTGACTTTGTGACCTCCACTCCTGTTTAAATGGCATAGTTAATTTTTATAATAGTTCTTGGGGTACATTATTGATCATGTCCTTGGCCTCAAAGAAATGCAAGCAATTTGAGATAATTACATGTTTTAAGTTATTTCTCTGGAGTATTGGGCTGTAGATGAAGCCAAAGAGTAGGCAAGGAAAAACAGTTTTGTTTTGTTTGTTTTAAAGAAGAGTTTCATCATCACATTTTGTTTGGATTTGTTTTTAGTTTCATCATAAGCAGAAGATGACCAGTTGAAAGTGGCCCAAATGTAAGATATTGGAAGTAAAGAAAGTCCATGAGCTGGAGCTAGAAAAAAAGGAAGGAAGGGAAGGGAAGGGAAGGGAAGGGAGGGAGGAAGGAAGGAAGGAAGGAAGGAAGGAAGGAAGGAAGGAAGGAAGG
>NW_024834064.1:0-1294 GCF_019175285.1 Sceloporus undulatus
TACATATAATTAATCTGCTGGTTCTGTTATTTTAACCAGAACTTATTCTGCTGAATGGGCAGAGACCAGTCTATGAAGGCTAAAAGACTGAATCTTGAACTCAAACACCTTTAATCTTCTGCTCTTCAACAACCTGGAAATGGCTGTGGAGTGGGGTGCATGGCTTACAAGGTGGATTTCTGAAGACTTTTGGCTGTTGAGTGTTCAGAATAATATTCCAATCTATGCAGTAACCAAAAAGTGAGTTGCAGTGTTGTAAGACATATTTGCAACATTGCTAAAAGGATGCCAGGTAATGTATTCATTTGTTAAATGATCTTCACAACTCAATACACAACCTGTAAAACTGTACATACCGTATATACTCAACTATAAGTGGAGCTCATGTACAAGTCGAAGGGAGGTTTTTGGGTCAAAATTATGGATTTTGATAGGACCCATGGATAGATCGAGGGTAAAACATAGGGCCATGTAACAAAGGACGTAAATGATGAAGCAAAGAAAAATGATGCCAAAGAACTTACAAAATTCCAGCAGATATAATTGTTTGTGCTCACACTAAAGGCTGGATGGATGAGAGAGTAGAGAGAACTGGCATTTCTTTTAGATGCACCTTTCACCAGGGGATTCCCCCCCCCCCCCCCCAAATAACAGTTAATGTACCATACTTACATTGACTCGTGGATAAGTCAATCCAGGCTTTTTGGGTCAATTTTTAAACTAAAATTTCGAGACTTCTACATATACAGCATGTGTTTCTCACTGAAATGAGAAAAATATCCCCTACTGCACCCCTAGCCAATACACTGCAGGGCTGTTACAAAATACACAGCCCTGTTTTAGAATCAGTACATCTCAGGGTCAAGGAAGTAGGCACATGGCATAGATCAGGGGTAGGCAACCTGCGGCCCGTGGGCCGGATGCGGCCCGGCGAGGCCTTGGGACTGGCCCCAGCCCAGTCCTGCCACCGATTGCCGCCGGGGCCTTTGGGGAGCAATTGTCTATAGAAGCCTCAGAAACATGCATTTATCTTAACATTTTAAAAAAAATCAGCCAATTTTTTCATGTGTCCTCTATTTTTTATTTAAAAAGTGCCTTCCATTTGAAAATGTTGTCCTACATTTGTCCCGGTTTATTTATTTATTTAATTTTTAAAAATCATTTAATTATTTATTTTTTGGCTTCGGCCCCCCAGTTGTCTGAGGGACAGCTACCCAGCCCCCCGGCTCAAAAGGGTTGCCTACCCCTGGCATAGATGTCCATGGATGGATCTGTATCATCTCAAAGTGCCAGG
>NW_024834065.1:0-1294 GCF_019175285.1 Sceloporus undulatus
TGCGGCCTTCCTCTCTTTCTACTCCCTTCTACCTTTCCTAGCATTACTCTCCTTCTTAATTATTCATGTCTCCTCATGATGTGGCCAAAATACAACAGACTGTGTTTAGTCATTTTGGCTTCCTGTGAGATTTCAGGCTTGGTCTGTTCTCAGACCCATTTGTTGGTCTTCTTGACTGTCTGCAGCATCCTCAGCCTCTTCTCCAGCACCACATCTCAAATGAATTCATGTTCTTCTTATCCACTTTCATTACTGCCCACTTCTCACAGCTGAACATGGTAACAGGGGACACAATGGACTGGACATTAGTGCTCAGTTGTATATCTTTAGACTTTAGGACCTTGCCCAGTCCCTTCATGACTACCCTTCCCATTCATAGTCTTCCTCTGATTTCTTGACTGCAGTTTCCCATTCTGATCAATGTTTTCTCCAAGATACAAGAAACCCTTTAACTTCCTCATTATCTAGGTTGAATTTATGTAGATCTTCCCTAGACATTATTTTTGTTTTCTGTATGTTCAGTAACAAGGCTGCCTTTGCAATTTCTTCCTTGCCCTTCCTTAGTCATTGTTCCAAGTCCGTGGTGTTTTCCGATAGTAGTATCGTATCGTCCATGTATTTTAAGATTGCTGATGTACTTCCTTCCTCTTATCTTCCCTCCTCCTTTTCAAACCAGCTCTTCATTTATTTTCTGCATGTAAACTGAACAGTTGGGGTGATAAGATGCAGCCTTTTGCCAATTGAGAACTATTCTGTTTCTCCATGTTCTGTTCTGACAGAAGCCTCTTGTCCTGAGTACAGATTCCTCATCAGGACTATCAGATGTCTTGGATCTCCCATGGCTTTAAGGGCTTTCCATAGCCTTTCATGATCTATGCAGTCAAAGGCTTTCCTATAGTGACCAGTGTTTCACAAACTCTGGTCTTCCAAGTGGTTTGGACTTTACTGGTCAGTAAACAGAGGAGCTATAATCCTGGGAACAAGTTTAAGAAACACTGCTATAGTCTATTAAGCACACAGTGACTTTTCCCCCTGGAATGCCTCTGTACAGTCACACAACTACAAATCCCAGAATTCCATATCACTGAGAGCCATGGCAGTTAAAGGTGGACTATTTCTGCAGTGTAGATGCAACCAAAATGAATTCATAGAGTTGGAATAGACTACAAGGGCCATCCAGTCCAACCCCATTCTGCCATGCAGGAACTCTCAATCAAAGCATCCCTGGCAGATGGCCATCCAGCCTCTGCTTAAAGACCTCCAAGGAAGGAGACTCCACCAAAATCTCTGAGGG
>NW_024834066.1:0-1294 GCF_019175285.1 Sceloporus undulatus
TGCCAACCTTGAGAGCTTCAAGAAAGCTGTCAAGACGGATCTCTTCTGGCAGGCCTTCCCAGAATAGATTCCGGCCATGTAACGCTCTCCCCACAGTCATATACAAGCAAAAACTCTGCCCACCGTTATTTTATTATTGTAGTATTGTTTTTAGATTTTTATTGTTTGTAATTTTAATAGATGGAATTGTTTAATCCTTTTTTAAGGGGGGAATTGTATATATTGTATTTTTTAAAGGTTGTACGCCACTTTGATTGTGGAAACAAAAAGCGGGATATAAATTAAAGTTTTATTTATTTATTTATTTATTCATACTCTTATCTCTGCCCGGATCTGCCCCTTTTCCTGTGCTGCTCCCTATTCATGGAACCTCCTTCCCCTACATCTCTGGACTGCCACCTCTTCAGCCAATTTCAAGGCCGAACTGAAGATGTTTTTGTTTAGGTAAGCATTCCACCTCACAACTTGATAGAATTATTATTATGTGTCTGTATTTTGTCATATTTTAAGGTATGTTTTAATGTTATTATTGTTGTTCTATTTAGATTGTACACCTTAGGCATGTTTTTATTCTATTTTGTATACTAAGTAAAGTGTTGTGCAAATTATAAATAAAGTTTGATGATGTTGTTGATGATGACTGAAACTTGTCCAATAATACTGGACAAGCAGCTGCCAAGGTTATATCCATTGGATCTGTCTCAAAAATAGCATCCAAGTCAGAGCAGATCTGAGTGATTTTGTTTGCAAAGTATATTGCAAATTTATCAGAGTGGGCTGAATGGGCTATGTTCTCTTCTTGAAAGTCAAGGTGTAAAAGACCCCAGACCACAGAAGACAGAGAAGGACAGGTTGCTCACCTGTACCGATATTTCTTTGAGTGGTCATCTGCAAATACATACAAATGGGTTGTGCTGCGCCTGTGCGGTGCTGCTCGGAAACTTCTGGAATTACTGGGCAAAGTTAACTGCAACTTTTTGGTGGTAGCTCTGCCCATCCCTTATAAGTCCCCTGCCTTTCCACTCTTTCCCCAGTTCCGAAATTTTCACCATGTAAGTGCCATAAGAATGAACCAATGTAGAGCAGGACACTGATGGGAGGATGGGTGGGATCTGTATGTATTCGCAGATGACCACTCGAAGAAATACCATTACAGGTGAGCAACCTGTCCTTCTTCTTCGTGGTCTTCTGCAAATGATATACAAATGGGTTAGACTGACATGCTTAGGTCAGTGGTGGAGGGAGTGTCATGACACCAAAGTTAGGTTCAAATAAAGCTGTGTTTATTAAACCA
>NW_024834067.1:0-1294 GCF_019175285.1 Sceloporus undulatus
TTGTTTTCTTCTGCTCCAGAGAATAGGACCTGGAACAATGGATGCAAGCTCCAGGAAAAGTGATTCCACCTCAACATTAGGAGGAATTAACTGACAATAAGAGCTGTTGGACAGTGAAACATACTCCTTCCTAGGAGTGTGGAGGATTCTCCTTCCCTGGACAACTTTAAACAGAAGCTGGATGGCCATCAGTCAGCGATGCTTTGATTGAGAGTTCCTGCATGGCAGGGTTTGGACTGGATGGTCTTCTAGCTCTAGGATTCTATGAGTCTATGATTCTGAGATCACAATGGGACAGTCTCAATGCTTCAGGTAAGGAGCATCAGCCTGAGGTTGCAATGGGCCACTTTAAATAGTTCAGGTAAAGAGCTCCACCTTGAAGTCACAACAGTATCATCTCAATCCTTCAGGAAAGGAGCACCAGCCTGAACTCGTAATAGTCATGTCTCGATCCTTCAGGCAAGGAGAATCAGCCTGAGGTTGCAAGAGGCCAGTGTCAATCCTTCAGGTAAGGTAAGGAGCACAGGCCTTGAGTCACAATAGTCTCATCCCAATCCTTCAGGTAAGGAGCATGAGTCTGAAGTTATATTGGGCCAGTCTATAGACTTCAGGAAAGAAGCCACAGCCTAAAGTCCCAATAGGCCAGTCTCAATGCTTCAGGTAAGGAGCATCAGCCTGAGATCCCAATGGGGCAGTCTGGATTCTTTAGGCAAGGAGTATCAGTCGGAGGTCGCAATGGACCAGTCTCAGTCCTTCAGGCAACCTCCTTTTCTGGGACAGATTTTGACTTCCAGTTTTGCGCAAACATTATTCTAGCTAAGGTTGTCATATAAAACAGCGCCTTCCCATATTTATTGTCCAAATTTTCTTCAAACATCCTTAATAAATAAAATTCTGGTTTTAGTTATTATTATTATGTTTGTATTATTATGTTGGTATTATTATTATTAAGGTTCAATGTAGTTTGCAGTCAATGAAGGCATTTTGGAGGCAATGATGGGTGCTGCAGGGTCTCCTGTAGGGAGGCAGCTTTGGGGGCTGGAGCAAGTAACGCCCTTCTCCTCCTCCTCCGGCCTCTTCCCCTTCAGTCCTTATTCTCACAGAAGAACCCAATTGGGGAGGCCCTTATGGAGGCCCCCACCTTCCCTTCCCTGCTAAGGCAGAAAGGCTCCTCTGGCTGCCAGGCCTCCTTCTCTCTCTTGGGAGACTCCGGGGGCCTATGATATTTCAGAGGGGAACCAAAGGGCCTCTGTGTGTGAATATACATTGGCCTCTTTTCAGGTAAGAGAGGACC
>NW_024834068.1:0-1294 GCF_019175285.1 Sceloporus undulatus
GTTCTGGAGTGAGTGGTGGCCTCCCAGCTTCAGGATTTCTGGATGAAACAGATTATATAGATCCATTTCAATTTGGTTTAAGACCTGGCTATGGGACAGAGACTGCTTTGGGTGCCTTGGTGGATAACCTTCACAGAGAACTGGACAGGGGGAGTGTGTTCCTGTTGGTCCTGTTGGATCTCTCAGTAGCGTTCAATATCATTGACCATGGAATCCTTCTGGGCCCCTTTTCTGGGATGAGACTTGGGGGCACTGTTATGTAGTGTTTCCAATATTTCTTGTTAAAACAGCTCCACTGGCTACATGTTCATTTCCAGGCACAATTCAAAGTGCTGGTCATGACCTATAAAGCCCTACACAGCTTGGGTTCAGACTATTTGAGTGACCGTATCCCCCCCATACAAACCACCGAGAGCCCTAAGATCCTCAGGAGAAGGCTTTCTCTCAGTCTCATCAAGATCACAGGTTTGCCTGGTGTGGACACAAGAGAAAGCCTTCTTGGTGGGTGCTCCCACCCTCTGGAATGCTCTTCCATGAGAAGCTAGGCTGCCCCCCTCTGTGTTGGCCTTTTGCTGGCAAGTAAAAGCATTTTTATGCTGGCAGGCTTTTGTACATAATGCATAGCAGGGTGGTTTTATGGAGCAGGTGGAGGTTTAGTCTGTTTTTAACTTGTGTATATTTTATGTGCTTTTATATATTGTTTGCATTCTATAACAATTTTAAAGGTTTTATCTGTATGCTGCCTTTAGTCCCTCTGGGGAGAAAGGTGGGATATAAATGAAATAAATAAAATAAATGGAATAATAAAATTTAAAGAGACAAGTACAGGCTGAGTCTCACTTATCCAGAATTCTGTAATCTGAAATATTCTAAAAACCAAAACTTGTCTCATGGGTGGCTGAGACAGTAATACATTTGCTTTCTGATGGTTCAGTGATCATCCACATGGCAGAAATTAGTTTTTAAAAATGTATAAAATTATATTCAGTCTATGTGTAAAGGTGTACATAAAATTAAAAGAATTTTATGTTTTGACTTGGGTCCCATGTCATTATGTACATGTATTCAAATAAATTCAAATAAAATAATATAATCCAATATGCAAAACATTTCTGGTTGCAAGCATTTTGGATAAAGGATACTCAACATGCATTGAATTTTATAAGTACACTGTGTTCAAGCTCGATGAGGAATACACACTTTGTACTTGGGTATCTGCAGATGAATGCAAACAAGAAAACAAGAATAGTCTCTTTGGCATAAGTCCATTCCGCTGTGCATTAGATGTTTTGGC
>NW_024834069.1:0-1294 GCF_019175285.1 Sceloporus undulatus
CACCCATTGAAACTTCATATTTAGGCTGATTTGCTTTCCAAATCATGTAGACAGCACAGTTGCATGCAATCTTTAAACAAGTATAACCACAGAGAAATGTAGAGGGATTTAAGAGAGAGAAATAAAAACACGATCAGCTAGCTTGTAATCTTCTTTTCTCTTATTCTCCTACCTATAGTTGCATTAAATTGCCTGTTGAGAACAATAACATATTTGTGCTTTTATAGGTAGAATGATTTGTATTATGTAAAGATTTGGCTAACAGACTAAAGACACATTCACACTGAGCTGGATTACACGCTGTTAATAATTTTCTGGATGCTCTAGGGGACCCATAATTCTGGAAGACAAAGCTTAGCTTTTGAAATACACCCAGCAATATCCCAAGGTAGATTTTTTTTATTCAAGTTTCTGGAAGCACAAAAAATTCAGTGTCAAAGTACTATTGTGATGGAAAACGTTTTGAAAACAACTTATACCTAGGCATGGCCCAAACCTGGCGGTGGAGTTTATTTTAAGGAACTGTTTGGTGACCTTGAACAGTGGATTTCTATGGAGGCCCTAGCTGCTAATTTGAATGTCAGATTCATCTTAGAAGCTAATTTATTCACTAAACTCCTTTCCTCACTTTAAATAAGAAATTTATTCTTTTTCTTCCACATGTGGATGTTTTGTTCACAGTTGCACTGGATCATGGGCCTTGAAGTTCTAAGAGGAATGCTCAACTCGGTTAAATTTCTCTAAATCCCAATCCCATTTTCTTTGCATCCTATCTTTGCATCTTTGTGGGTATTTCTTTTACTGGATGGGTTGTTTTTTAACTTCCCATTTTTACTTCCATCTGGGCATTTTAATGTATTTTTCATAATATGCCATTTTTAATGCATTTTGCCTAATGTACACATTTTCCTCACTGATGAAGGTGCGCTATTGCTACCCCACCATTTCCAATTATATATACTTTTAGCTGTTCATATTTTATATATACTTTTAGCTATATATATATAGTTCATATTTTGTTTTGCAAAACAGGCCAGGTTCTACATTAGTGTATACATCTGACAGAAGAGGTAGAACTGTTAATTCCCACTATTACACTACTGAGTGCAAAAAAGAGGGTTTTTTGCCCTTTGGATATGATAAGATTGAAATCAGTCAGTAAATAGAAGAATGGTATATATGCCTCAATTAATGTTTGAAACAAGAATGTTGGGGCTGTGCTGCTGAGAAACGTACATATCAAGTTAGAGAGGCTGGGAAGAAATGAATATAGTTTCTTTTAGTACAGTGTAGT
>NW_024834070.1:0-537 GCF_019175285.1 Sceloporus undulatus
TGAATCAGATTACTAAACTTTTAGTTGATCATTTTACTGATTGAAGGTGATATGTCAGGATGTGTGTTTGCATACCTTGCACAGAAAATGCAGGGCACTGATGGCTTCCCCTCCCCATTTTGTTTTGTTTTGGTAGAAAACATTCCCTGCTCACATTTTACTGAGGATTTAGGTTCCATTCCACCACTTTTCCCTTCATCTGTTTAATATGGTGGATGAGGCATTTTGTTTAAAAAAGAAAGTAACCATGATTATGGAATGACTATGACTATGGAATGACCTGCCGAAAATGATTTGACAGTTGAATATGCTGTCTGAATTTAAAAGAGCATTAAAGACCAGTCTCTTCCAGCAGGCTTATTCAGATTATTTGTAAATTGTGAATTTTAAATTATGAATTTTAAATTTGGATTGTTTTAATATGTGTTCATTTTATTTGTCCCTTTAAATTGTGTGTTTTAACTGATATCTTTTTAAGTGATATTGTTTGTCTGTTGTTGTTTCCCTCCTTGAACCAAAGGGGAGAGGTGGGTGAGA
>NW_024834070.1:547-1294 GCF_019175285.1 Sceloporus undulatus
AATAATAATAATAATAATAATAATAATAATAATAATAATAATAATAATAATAATAATACTTTGCCCAACCCCATATTAAAGATTGCTGGCACAGTCATAAATTTTGCCGAGGAACCTAAAGTCACCTTAGGAAAGAAGAGGGAGAGGAATGTGGCTTCCCCAGAAGAAGAAGGTGGCTGATACTTTTAGATCGAGTGCAAAATTTGGATATGCCTGGGTTTTTTTGGCAACTGGTGGCTGAGTTGCTGTCTAGAACCAGGGCAAAGTGAAATTACTCTCAGGGAAGAGAGTGCCTTAACCTTTGGCCTTCTGTTTTGTTCCCACCAGGTACCTGCACCCCCGGAGTGACACCCTGGAGCTGGACACCCATTTCTGGGAGTTGAGGGACAGCATTGTCCAGTGTGAGCTGCTCATGCTACGGATGCTCTGCTTCCGTGTCTCCTTCCAGCACCCTCATAAGGTCCAGGCTGAATGGCATGGGGCTTAGGGTGGAAGTAGGGTGTGTAAATTGCCTGGAAGGAAAGGGTTGTTGTTTTTGTTAGTTTTTATTTCTGTACATATTAGGAACTGGAAACTTCTGGTCCTCTTGATGATGCTGAACCGCAACGCCCATCACTCCTCACCAGTGGCTATATTGGCTAGGAAATTGTAATGTGACAACCTATAGTTGCCCACCACATTTATGAAAAATCTTAATATCTTTTTTTAGATATTATGATTTAATAAAGAATAATGAAGGTCAGGGGA
>NW_024834071.1:0-372 GCF_019175285.1 Sceloporus undulatus
CTGTTTGGTGATCCTCTCATAAGGAGGTTCCTTAAGGGATTCAACAAATTGCACCCACCGGTTCTAGACCCTACGCCACAGTGGAGTCTAGATACCGTCCTGGCACATCTGGTGTCCAAGCCCTTTGAGCCTTTAGCTACCACGGACCTGAGACTCCTCACTTGGAAGACGGCCTTCCTGGTAGCTATCGCGTCAGCCCATCGAGCTGGTGAACTGTGTGCTCTGAGGATGGACCAGCCTTTCCTCCGTTTCCATAAGGACAAGGTGGTGCTCCGTACAGACATTACTTTCTTGCCAAAGGTAGTGTCTGCTTTTCACATCAACCAGGACATTGTTTTGCCGACTCTGGCTCCTAATCCAACCACAGACTCT
>NW_024834071.1:472-1294 GCF_019175285.1 Sceloporus undulatus
GACTCCTCACTTGGAAGACGGCCTTCCTGGTAGCTATCACATCAGCCCGTCGAGCTGGTGAACTGTGTGCTCTGAGGATGGACCAGCCCTTCCTCCGTTTCCATAAGGACAAGGTGGTGCTCCGTACAGACATTACTTTCTTGCCAAAGGTAGTGTCTGCTTTTCACATCAACCAGGACATTGTTTTGCCGACTCTGGCTCCTAATCCAACCACAGACTCTGAGCGTCAGCTCCATGCCCTGGATGTCCGCAGGGCGCTGGCGTTCTATCTGGACAGGACATCTGCTTCCAGGCGTTCGGAGAGACTGTTTGTGTGCTACTCCGAAGCCAAGAAGGGGTTGCCGGTGTCACCGCAGAGGTTCTCCAAGTGGGTGGTCAGTACCATCCACCTCTGCTACGAACTGGCTAGAAAGCCTCTACCAGGTCGGGTTAGAGCCCATGCAACTAGGGCGGTAGCTGCATCCTCAGCCTTCTTGACGGGGATTCCCCTTGAGGATGTGTGTAAGGCAGCTGTCTGGTGCCAGCCTTTGACATTCATTAGACATTACAGGCTAGATGCAAGGGCCAGGCATGATGCAGCCTTTGGGAGGGCAGTGTTACTCTTTGCTATGCAATAGACCTGTTGCACTGTTAATAAATAACACAGTTGTTTGGTTTACATACTTTATTGATATGTGATTATTGGGTATTGACACTCCCTCCTCCACTGACTATAGCTCGCTAGTCTAAACCCATTTGTGTGATTCGCAGAGACCACGAAGAAGAAGAACAGGTTGCTCACCTGTAACTGTGTTTCTTCGAGTGGTCATCTGCGAATTCACA
>NW_024834072.1:0-1294 GCF_019175285.1 Sceloporus undulatus
AGATATTGGAAATACGATGGCATGGTCAGTCCTGATTTTGGTATGCAGTCATATATCTTTACACTTGAGGATCTTGTCTACCTCTCTGATAGCTGCTTTTCCAAGTCCTAGTCTTCTAATTTCTTGACTTTAGTCTTCAGTTTTTACTAATGATTGAGTGAAGGAATAGAATATCGTTGACTATCTCAATGGCTTGATTGTCTACTTTAACATTATGTTTATCATTTGTGGTCATTATTAATTTTGTTTTGTTTTGTTTTCTTAAGGTTCAGCTGTAAATCTGTCTTTGTACTTTCTTCCTTGACTTTCTTCAGTAGTCAACACATAATTTGCCCGTTATGGTATCATCTTCATATCTCCAATTTTCACACTTCCTTTCTCAGCATCTAATCCATCGTTGAATGTGATAACTAAGCATACAAATTAAACATAGGGTGCTAAAATTATTTGATCTCTGGAAATAAAATAATAGGATTATAGCTAAAGAGTTTTTAACTGGTTGCCACTTATTTTAAAAAAGATCTTACATTTTTATGAAACTTTCTTATACAATCAAATCCTTGTAGTATTTTGGTTCATACTTTCTATTATGACTGTCAGTAATCTCTATTCAAGGATTTCAGAAAGGTTTTTAAACCGGTTTTGCTGCCCCATGTGGGTGTGTTTACACACACATATGTATATCCATCCATATGAAAGTGTGAGAGTTTGAATCAAGACCTTTCTGCATCTATTTCGTCATCTATAATGTCTGCTGTAAGTTATGCCAACTTCATTAGTCCCCACATTATGGTGACCTAGTATGATTCTAGTTCATTCTACTTCATTAGTAGAACTGCTTTTAAATGCATGAATAAATGAGTTGTCATGAAACACATAAAACACAACATACAGCACGAGTTTTATTCCTCTGAAGAAAACAGGAAAGACAGTCATTAACCTTTTCACACCTCGTGGTATGTATTCAAAATATCACACAACATATTTTAGTCCTTTGCTGTCCAAGTCTACCTAAGAGTACAAAACTACTGCTGAAATTTTACTGTGGTTATTTGAAACTATGGCGGTGTACAGACTACCCCTTTGGGGTGGCCTGTACCTGCCCTTTCCCCGACAGATCGGGGCCTCAGCTGCCCTGAGGCCCCAATCCGCTGCCTTTCCAGGCCGCGGAGAAGCAGCAAAAGGCCTCTTCCCTGTGGCCTGGAAAGGGGTATGCTTGGAGCTTCAAGCCCCAAGGACATCCCAACAGCAGCGGGGAAAGGGAGAAAGGGGCCACTCGGCTTTACATGGCTGT
>NW_024834073.1:0-553 GCF_019175285.1 Sceloporus undulatus
TTTGTGTGGGTTTTGTGTGCATTGGTGCTCTTCCTCTGCCTGGCAGCCTGCAGCACCTTACAGGTGAGCAGGCAGGTGGCCTTGTTTGAACCAACTTCATTTCCCCCACAGGTCCCACTGATGAAGTTGAGGGCCAGACGCCCAGCAGCACATAGCGGCCGTCTGCCCAGCTCTGCTGACAAGAGCTGCTGCCATTTCCGCCGCCACCACAAACACCTTCCAGCAGCAGCAGCAGCCCCCTCCGAGCAGACTCTCCCTCTTGGATTGCAGCAGCAACCACGGAGGCAGGCTCTGAGATTTAAGAACTCTGCATCCCATTCTGGGTTTTGTTTTTGTTTTCCTTTTTTCTCTCTTCACCTCCCCCCCCTTTTTTTGGGGGGTGTGTGTGTTGGACTTTTGGGGAGGGCAGTCGATTCCATATTAAATAACAGCAAAATGAAACAACAGCAGACTTTGGACAAAACTGGCTGAATGTGACACTTTTGGACACTTAAAATGCTCATCATATTGATGAGCAAGGGGGAGGGATGCCATTTTCTTCCCTTGCCCCCCC
>NW_024834073.1:653-1294 GCF_019175285.1 Sceloporus undulatus
ATTGATGAGCAAGGGGGAGGGATGCCATTTTCTTCCCTTGCCCCCCCTACACACACACACACACACACACACAAGAGCGCTTACTCGCCCTCTTTGTCCCCCTCAGACCTTCCCTCTTGATCCACAGGCCACCTTCCCACCTTGGACTTGCTCTGCCCATCTTGTCTTGGACTATTCTCTCCTCCATCCCCGGTTCCCCATCCTCCAAGGTTCCAATCCTGCAGGAAAGCCAGATTTCGGCCAGAAGACGCTAGTTTTTGAATGCTTTCTCAAAGATCCTTGCAGATGTCTGTGTCACGCACTTCCCTCAACATCTGTCTTCTGCCTCCTTGTCGTTTCCATTTCTCTGAGAGGCATCAAAACCAACCCTGGCTGCCTTGTGCCTGGAGAGAAAAGCAGTTGGCAGTTTTTTGGGGGAAAAGACTAACCTGGGGAGCGATTAAAGACTTTAACCTGGGGAGGGGGCAGAGGGAGGCATTCTCCCTAACAACCTTCCCTGTTTCCCCTCCGGTTTGTAGTCATCATTGTTACCGTTCTTGTTTGGCGCTAACCTCTTGCCTTTGTAAAAAAAAAAAGAACAGTAGAAAACCTTAATTTTGAAGGACTTCTTGTGTGTCAAGCAACTTGGGGCCCCTCCTTTG
>NW_024834074.1:0-1294 GCF_019175285.1 Sceloporus undulatus
GCTCCCTTTCTCTTCCTTTTTTGGAGTGGGAAGGGCAGCTGTGAAAGTACGGGACAAGATCTGAAAGGGTAAAGGTACTATGCTAAAGTGAGGATCATCCACACCATCTTATTCTCCATCACCATGTACGGATGTGAGAGCTGGACAGTGAAGAAAGGCAATAGGAAGAAGATAAACTCCTTTGAGAGGTGATGATGGAGAAGAGTGCTTAGGATGCCATAGGCAGCCAAGAAGACAAACAGATGGGTCCTTGAGCAGATCAGTTCTGAACTTTCCCTGGGAGCCAAGATGGCCAAGGTGAGGCTGTCATACTTTGGCCACATCATGAGAAGACACAACTCATTAGAAAAGACAATAATGTCATAGAGTTGGAAGAGACTTCAAAGGCAATCAAGTCAAGCCCCTTCTGCTAGATAGGAGCACACAATCAAAGCACCCCAGAGAGATGGCTAGCCAGCTTCTGTTTTAAAAAAACTGAAAGAAAGAGACTCCGCCACTCTCCAAAGAAGTGTATTCCACAGAAGATAGAGAGAGAAAGACAGGAAGACCACACGACGGATGGATAGACTCAATCAGGGAGGTCACAGGCCTGAATTTACAGGATCTGAACAGAGCCATGGAGGACAGGTGGTCTAATAATAATAATAAAATAATAATATATTTCTAGCCTGCCCAATCATGAAGAATCCAGGCGGGTTACAACAATAAAATACATCAAGTTACAATAGAGTTTTAAAAAAATCAAACCCTAGACCTACCCCCCCATTCCCAGTACTAAAACAAAATTAAACAGTAATTGTATAAAACATTAAAAACATTAAAGATATTAAAGTTATTAAACAAAAAAATAGGCAGAAAGATAGGCAGGGAAGAATAGACAGATGAGGGGACAAATATCTCTATATCTGGGGAGGGTAACTAAGTTGGAAAGTTGGACAAGTGGTCTTGGAGATGTCCCATTCACAGAAGTTGACTCAAGACCATTAACAACAACTTTGATTTGAATAAGGCTGCTCAAACCTCTCTGTTTGAAAGAGCTTGCTGGGAAAGTGTAGGGTTACCATAGTGCCAGACCTCCAAACCGGGAAAAATGTAGGACAAAATTTTCAAATGTAGGACACACAAAAAGTGTGTCCTACATTTGAAAATTCTGTCCTACATTTTACCGCGATCGCAGCGGGGAGCGGAGGCCAAGCGGCAAGGGAAAGCCTCCACTTAAGGAGGCTTTCCCTCCCCGCCTGGGCCCCGCCGCGATCGGAGGCCAGGATCGGGGCCTCGCCTTGTTCCTGGCCCC
>NW_024834075.1:0-1294 GCF_019175285.1 Sceloporus undulatus
CAGTGTTATTTTGAATCGATTTTATTAAAAACGTTGTATTTTAAATCGTTTCAAATCTTAAGTGGGAACATCCCCTTTGTGCAGCAACCAGCCTCCCAGTGGTATCTACCGTAGCTGCACCCAGATTGCCACCACCTCTCCCTCCTTGCCTTTTCTCCCCACATGAAAAGTGGGAGAGAATTACAATCTCTCACAATGGCCATCGATCAGCCATTCCAATCAGGGGTGGGAAATTCCTCTTAGAGCTCATTCTTCTTAACATCCCTACTTTACGATACCATTGCAACAAAACCGCAGGGGTGCAAGATGCTGTGAATATCTAGTGAAGGTAAAGCTGTCTTGCCAAGGACCTATTGAGACTATGTGTTGTTGTTCTTTTTGCAATGCCTGGATTCAAATTTGCCAAGCTAAAGCAGAAACTGTCACACAAGGAAGAAGTGGAGGTAGATTGGTGTAGTTTATGTGGAAGACAGAGTGAAGAAGAGAAGCTGGCATCAATTTTGTCTACAAGTCCTGTAGCTAGAAGGGTGACGAGCTGTAGTCCAAAATTTTCCCAAGCTCTAATTTTCTTCCTTGGCCCAGCTCTCTCCAGCACATACTATAATGCACTGCTCTCAGTGGAATTATGGAGTCCAGCTATTGTTGGGCTGAGAGTTCCAGCAGCCCTTTTCTGGTGTAGCCAATGCTGAGAAATGCTGGGAGCTGCAGTCCAACAACATCTGGAGCTTGGAGGCCATGTCATCCCTGATTAATACTGGATGGGAGACCGTCAGGGAATACTATGTTTTGTAGGCTAGCTTTCAGAGGAAGGACCTGGGAAAATCACCTCACCTAAGAAATCCCTTGGAAATTCACAGTCCCCCATAAGTTTATGGGCTTCTTGAAGGCGCTGTGTGTTAATGCGCGCGCGCGCACACACACACACACACACACTTCATAATCTCTGCAACCTCTGAACCCAGCTAAACTATATCTGGCCCTGTGGCACATCTCACCGTGTAGTGGCAGAATTTTCTTGTTATAATAGAAAGCTATAGAAAGATGGAGTCACTTTGATTAGAAGAAGAAAAATAGTTTAAATTGAGGCTTGAAACTGGAGCATAGAAGAATAGGGAGTGCATCTTGACCTGGCACCAGCAAAGCAGACATAACACAAACAACTTAGATAAGAAAATACAACTGTTGAAGGCTGCTGAATTCCTTTTTTAAATTATTTTTTTGGATTTTTTTTAAATTTTATTTATTACAAATAAAGTACACATACATAACATGTAACATATAACATATAACATAA
>NW_024834076.1:0-631 GCF_019175285.1 Sceloporus undulatus
TGACAGTTGGAAGGAGGGAGGGGAGGGCTCTTCTTCTTCAGGCCTGATGGTGTTGGGCCTATCCTTTTGCTCCCTCCAAGGCCAGAAGATGACAGTCGGAAGGAGGGAGGGGAGGGTTCTTTCTCTTTAGGCCCGATGGTGTTGGGCCTGTCCTTTCGCTCCCACTAAGTCCAGAAGATGACAGTTGGAAGGAGGGAGGGGAGGGCTCTTCCTCTGTAACTGTCATCTTCTGGCCTATGAGGGAGTTGACTAGGCAGGCCCAGCTCCATCAGAGCTAGCCTGGAAGAAGAGACTCCTGCCTCCATAACTGCCATCCTCCGGCCTGCGAGGGAGTTGACCAGCCAGGCCCAGCTCCATCAGGGCTACCCTGGAAGAAGAGACTCCTCCTTCCATAACTGTCATCTTCCGGCCTGCAAGAGAGTTGACCAGCCAGGCCCAGCTCCATCAGGGCTAGCCTGGAAGAAGAGACTCCTCCCTGCATAACTGTCATCTTCCAGCCTATGAGAGAGTTGACCAGGCAGGCCCAGCTCCATCAGGGCTAGCCTGGAAGAAGAGACTCCTCCCTCCATAACTGCTATCCTCCAGCCTGTGAGGGAGTTGACGAGACAGGCCCAGCTCCATCAGGGCTAGC
>NW_024834076.1:731-1294 GCF_019175285.1 Sceloporus undulatus
TAGCCTGGAAGAAGAGACTCCTCCCTGCATAACTGTCATCTTCCAGCCTATGAGAGAGTTGACCAGGCAGGCCCAGCTCCATCAGGGCTAGCCTGGAAGAAGAGACTCCTCCCTCCATAACTGCTATCCTCCGGCCTGTGAGGGAGTTGACGAGACAGGCCCAGCTCCATCAGGGCTAGCCTGAAAGAAGAGACTCCTCCCTCCATAACTGTCATCTTCTGGCCTATGAGGGAGTTGACCAGGCAGGCCCAGTTCCATCAGGGCTAGCCTGGAAAAAGAGACTCCTCCCTCCATAACTACAATCCTCCAGCCAGGCAGGCCCAGCTCCATCAGGGCTAGCCTGGAAGAAGAGACTCCTCCCTCCATAACTGCCATCCTCCAGCCTATGAGGGAGTTGACCAGGCAGACCCAGCTCCATCAGGGCTATCCTGGAAGAAGAGACTCCTCCCTCCATAACTCTCATCTTCTGGCCTACGAGGGAGTTGACCAGGCAGACCCAGCTCCATCAGGGCTAGCCTGGAGGAAGAGACTCGTCCCTCCATAACTGCCATCTTCCAGCCTGC
>NW_024834077.1:0-1294 GCF_019175285.1 Sceloporus undulatus
GGCGGTCCTCAAGGTATCCTGGGCCCAAGCCATTTAGGGCTTTATAGTTAATAACCAGCACCTTGTATTGCGCCCGGAAGCGAAAAGGCAGCCAGTGTAGGTCTTTGAGCACTGGTGTTATATGACTGGCTCTGGGTATGCCAGTAACCAGTCTGGCTGCCATATTTTGCACCAATTGTAGCTTCCGGGTATGATACAAGGGCTGCCCCATGTAGAGCGCGTTGCAGAAGTCCAAACGAGAGGTTACCAGAGCATGTACTACTGTTTCAAGGTGCCCCCGGCCCAGTAAGGGACGCAGCTGGCGAATCAGCTGAAGCTGATAACAGGTGCTCCTGACCGTCGCGTCCACCTGAGCTGTAAGGTGGAGGGACGAGTCCAGGAGCACCCCCAGGCTGCACACCGAGTCCTTCACGGGAAGCGTGATCCCATTCAGAACAGGTGGAACCACCGCCTTCCCCGGGCCAGGGGAACCTATCACGAGCACCTCCGTTTTCTCTGGATTCAGACTGAGTCGGTTTTCCCTCATCCAGCCCATTACCGACTCCAGGCAGGCCACGAGAGGAGAGATGCCATCCTCGGTCACTGCAGCAGTCGGAGACATAGAGAAAACTATTGGGTGTCATCAGCGTACTGATAACCCCGCGCCCCATGTCTCCGGATGATCTCTCCCAGCGGTTTCATGTAAATGTTAAATAGCATGGGAGACAGAATGGCTCCTTGAGGGACCCCAGATGTAAGGGCCCTCTTATCAGAGCACACGTCTCCCAGCTGCACCATCTGGAACCTCCTGGAGAGGTAGGACAGGAACCACTGGAGCGTAGTGCCCCCAATTCCCACCTCTACCAGGCACTCCAGAAGGATACCATGGTCTATGGTATCGAAAGCCGCTGAGATGTCCAAGAGCACCAACAGGGACACGCTTCCCCTGTCGATGCCCAGACAGAGATCATCTGTGGTGGAAATTCCTTGTTGAAATAAAAAAGCTATAGAAAGATGGAGTCACCTTTGTCAGCCAGAGATGGTTTTTGAAAGAAAGGCTTGGAGTTTAGAAAAAAAACTAGAGCAAAAGAATAATGAGTGCATCTTGACCTGGATGGAAGCTGGCACCAGTAAAAAAGACATAACATAAACTACTGAGATAAGGATACATAGTTGACATTCAGAAGCAAGGTTAGAAGGAAGGCTAAAGGAGGGGGTAAGGAGCGATGATGCAGTTTTAATGTATGCATGTATTTCTGTTCTGATTGTAAGAATTCTGTATGTTTAAATTGTAATTAGCCAATCAGGTGTATTG
>NW_024834078.1:0-1294 GCF_019175285.1 Sceloporus undulatus
AGTTCCCAGTGCCAGTGCTGGTGCCCTCACACTCTCTTCTTTGCCCAGGCCAGGAGCAGACTCTCCCGGCTTCAGGAGAGCCACCTGGAAGCCAGCCGACGTGTTGACCAGTACACCGAGGCACCCAATGGAGTTCACCAGGGTGGCAGCATGACGAATCTGGCTGATCTCAGTGAAGGGAACCTCCAAAAAGACCGAGGTGGCTTCGGAGTTTTGGTGAGGGGTAGCCTGGGACCCATGGCTGGGGTGGGAGACCAAAAGGGGTCCCCTTCCATGTCCCAGGAGAAAGTTGGAGCTTAGGAGGTTACTTCTTTTCATTATGCCTCTTAGCACTGGCTCTGTTGGTTGGGGGATCTGGGGAGGTATTGAAACAAGACTTCTACCCTCTCACAGCATTGTCTTCCCCTGGTATCTTTGGGGCTACATCTCCCCATCTGCGATTCCTCTATACATACATACATATACATGCGTGTGCTCACACACAGAGACACACACGCACTGTATTTATTGTAAAACTTTGATGCCTCCATGTTTTGTGGCCTCCCTGGTCTGCTTTATGCACAGGTGAGGCAGAACGTAAAGGAGAAGTCAGCTTTCCGTTTACTTCCTGGCTGAAAAACAGCCTCGCCTGAGTTTAAAACAGACTTGAAAGGGGGAGGTCAAAACACAAGCCACATTAGGGGGAAGGGGGCGTGTGCAGGATGGGCAGTAAGGCAGCATGGCTTAGTGCTTTGAGCACTGGACTATGACTCTGGAGACTAGGGTTCAAATCCCCGCTGGGCCATGGAAACCCACTGAGTGACCTTGGGTAAGTCACACTCTCAGGCAAACCCCTTCTGAACAAATCTGGCCAAGAAACTCTATGATAGGGTTACCATAAATCAGAAACAGCTTGAAGGCACACAAGAACAACAATAAAAGAAGGGTCACAGTGTCCCCATCCAAGCAATACCAAAGATGTCTGGCCTCTTCCTGTTCTGGCTTGGATATGAAAGTGACCCAGGGAGGCTGCCCGTGTGTCATCTGCTGACCCCTTGGCTTGGCTTTGAGGGTCACACTTGGGAGTTGAGGGGCCTTTGGCTTGCTGATTGAGGCTCTTCTCTTTGTGATTGATTGCAGGATGACCCGTTCAAGAACAAGGTCCTCCTGTTCAGCAGCCCAAGTACGCAGGAGCTTCCTCCAGATCCTTTCCATGCTGAAGACCCCTTCAAAGGCAGTAAGTGGTGCCTAGCCGAGGGTCCTTAGGGTGGGGCAGCAGTAGGGCAGCTCCGGGAAATTCAGCCCCTTCCTTTTT
>NW_024834079.1:0-315 GCF_019175285.1 Sceloporus undulatus
GCAAAGGTTATAAGGAAAGATAGTTGTTTGGAAGGAATTGGATTGGGGAAAAAACATAAAGTCAGTTTATTTTCTGATGATACGTTATTAACTATTAAAGATTTAAAGGATAAAATAGGAAAAATTAAAGAACATTTGAATTTATTTGGAGAGATACCAAGACTTCAAATTAATTGGAATAAATCAGAAATGATGTTATTTAATTATACAAAAAAAAGAAGAATTGGAGTTTATGAAACCAAAAGAGTTAGGGATAAGAATAAAAAGCAATATAAAATATTTAGGAATTAATATAACAAAAGACTTAAAAGAAAT
>NW_024834079.1:415-1294 GCF_019175285.1 Sceloporus undulatus
ATCATGGTTTGGAAGAATAGCATTAGTCAAAATGAAAATTTTACCAAAATTAAACTTTTTATTCAGAATGATACCACTAAAAATATCAGAGGTAGAATTAAGTAAATGGCAACAATTATTAATTGTATATTGTAATGGAGGAAAAAGAGGGGATATTTAGGGGGGTTTGTAAAAAAAACAAACGACTAAGATATAAAAGTATGTAAATGTATGGAAAGTAGATAAATCTGTTTTGTTTTTGTAAAATCTCAAAATTACTAAAAAAAAGAACAATTCTTAGATATTTAATGTATATTTTCAGGTTTCAGATACTATATAAAAATACTTTGTAGTAGTTTTCCCTTAGCGCTTGGGAAGCTGTGTATTTTATCCTCCTTTTCCAATTGAACTCCCATTATTCCGTCTCAATATTGTGTCTTGTTTTCTTGGCCATTGAACCATGTTTTCTTTAACCATCTCAAAATCCATCTCATGTTTTAACAGGATTGTACACAATCTCCCCACAAGTGAACCTTTCCCGATAGCAAGCACAATTCCTAGTATTTCTATACTAATGATTTATGTTCTATCTGTTTTCATATCCAACAAAAAACTCTCTCTTATTTACCTGAAAATAAGCCAATTCCATTGTTTACCTTCTTCTCTTATTTCTTCTAAAGTTTTTAATTTAATCATATTCTCTTGCTTATTTATCAAATCATTGTAATAGAATTATTATTATTATTATTATTATTATTATTATTAATATTAATATCATGCTTCTCCAAACAGATCAAAGTAGCTAACAGTAAAAGCATCAGCAAAATACTATCGTTGTGTCCAAAACCCTCCCATTCCTCCCATCCACAATAAAATACCATTAAATTCTTAAACAGTTAT
>NW_024834080.1:0-1294 GCF_019175285.1 Sceloporus undulatus
CTGTCTGCTTTCGGTCCAAACTCACAATGCCGGGACTCGCTGTCTGCTTCCAGTCCGATTCAAAGCTGTCGATCAACAAAACCTGGAAGAAAACAGATGTCCCATCGAATCATAATTCCAAGGCACCCTAAGGGCCATCTGCCCCATAAACCTAATAGGCTCCCACAACATCATAGAATTTGGATAAGTAAGGGAGCATGAGAAGATGTCTCTTATGCTCCCCTACTTATATGCTCCCTGCTTTTCTAAGTTGAGAATTGCATCCTTTAAAGCTAGATTCAGTAGTCTCCCATCTGCACTACTCCAAGGCAGATAGAACAAGGCTCCCATAACTGAGCACAACCTGACCATGTGGTGAAGTGAAAGCAGAAACTATGGGCCTGAACAGACAGACTAAAATAACTTTGGAGGTATGCTATTTAAATATTGCATGCGTCCTAAGAGGCTGGAAGCTCCAACAAAGCTGTGCTCCAGACCTACTTTGGCCTGTGTTCGGGCCCTATCTTATGGGTCCTGTTTAAATATTTGAAGGGATGTCATATTAAGGAGGGAGCAAGCTTGTTTTCTGCTGCTCCAGAGAACAGGCCCTGGAGCAATGGATGCAAGCTGCAGGAGAAGAGATTCCAGCTCAACATAAAGAGGAACGTTCTGACAGTAAGGGCTGTTTGACAGTGGAACACACTCCTTCCTCAGGGTGTAGTAGAGTCTCCTTCCCTGGAGGTCTTTAAACAGGCTGGATGGCCATCTGCCAATGGGGATGCTTTGGTTGAGATTTCCTGCATGGCAGAATGGGGTTGGACTGGATGGCCCTTGTGGTCTCTTCCAACTCTATGATTCTATTCTATGATCACTGTTTGGGTTTGGGTTTTTTTATGTTACTGGATTCACAAAAGATATATTTATTTATGGAATGTCTGGACCACTTTGTATTTCGGAGCGAAGCAGGAAGAAAGAATGAAAAGACACAGTGAGTAAGACAGAAAATGCCTCCCTGAAAAGAAAACTCTTAAATGGAAACCGAAAAGAAAGAAGGACGAAGACACGTTGGCGCATTATGGAGAGAGATCTTGTAGCGCCTTTGAGACTAAGTGAAAGAAAGAAGTTGGAGCACATTCAGGGAAAGGCAAGAAGGATGGAAGACAAAGCATATGAGGAAAGGTTGAAGGAGCTGAGTAGGTTCAGCCTGGCGGAGAGAAGATGGAGGGGGACAGCATTGCATCATTCTAAAATGTCAGGGGAAGCTTTGTAGAATCATGGAAGAGACCTCAAGGGCCACCCAGTCCAAACCCCTTGC
>NW_024834081.1:0-1294 GCF_019175285.1 Sceloporus undulatus
AATTGCTCTCAAAACTCTTTCTGTGCCTTTTACTTCCGAGTCTCTCCCGGAGACACCGGGGGGGGGGACAGGGAAGGATAATTTACCTTTGCCCCCCCCACTTCCTAGTCTCTTTGCTTTCACCACTGTCCAAACTCTATGAGGAAGGTAATCCTCCGACGCGAGTCCGCACCCCCGAGATGGCTTCACGCTTCCCACTCCACGGTGCCCCAGCAGAGGCCCCAATGTCCTCCAGATCCCGCTGCACAAAGGACACAGCTGGTGTTCTAGCCCAGATGACCTCAACCCTGATACTGCTACCAACTCCAGATGTCCCCCGCTAAGGACCAGAATTCTTGTGCCCGCGTCCTCCACAGATGTCCTCCAATATAGAGGCCTCCTTTCCGCAACACAATTGGTGTCCTCCATTTCATTCGCTACCGCCTTGCCGCTTTTGGGAACTCTTTGCAAAACCACTTGCTGCTGGACTCCAAGTACTTATCAAATTGCCCGCATTTCAAGTTCCTGCCTATGGAACTACTTGTTACTGGACATATCTGCCCACATATATGGATTCAGCTACGTTTGCCCGCATATCCACCAGTTGGCAAACATTCAATCTCAAAGTCAAACGTGTCCGCATTGGCAGGCACAACCCCTAGAGACATTCAGTCACTCTATTGACTCAATTCAGTCACTATGCATTGCCTTTTGCTTGCTCTGTGTATTGAATTCAGTGCTTTATTGATTGCTTTATTGATTTCCCCCATGGAATTGTTATTATTGTTGTTGTATTGCTGCCCCTGTGTGAATGGGTTCCAGGCAAGTCTACTTCCCTCCCACACCTCTCAGCACCACTAGAAGACACTGCCATAGCAAGTCATGCTCCCAATCAAATTTGCACCCCAAAATTTTAGACAAAGGCATTTAATTCGAAAGTCACCCAGCCCCACGCATGTGCATAGGTCTTGACATTTTCGTGGTGGTGGTGGTGGGGGACTGTTACCAAGTTTGGATTTATATACAATTTTGGGTACATGCGGTCTGTGCTATGACCCTTGACTGACTCCATAGAGGACCCACCATTAACCTAAAAGCGGAGAGACCATGTAGGCAGCTCGCCCTGCAAAGGCAGAGCCCTAGAGAAAAAGCTAAAATTGGGAAATTCCATAGGAAGCCTTGGGAGTCGCCAAACCAGAATCACCTCTGCTGCCCAAGTTAGACAATAGACTTGGCTTCTCACTTAATGGGCCAGTGATCAGCTTAATGGCTCAGCAATCAAGTTGGCTGCCCTTCCGAATTGTGTCCTGACCTA
>NW_024834082.1:0-1294 GCF_019175285.1 Sceloporus undulatus
GCCAGCATATTCAGATGTTGAATCTCTTCTGGCAGGTCATTCCAAAGCCTAGAGGTGGCTGAAAATAAGTCTTCTAGCTGACACCAACAGCATTCAAGTCAACTGTATGTATGTGTGTATATATATATATATATATACACACACACACACACACACACACACACACACACACACAATATCAGAACACACATTCCTAGTGCACTGAACAATATCATTTAACCCTGTAAAGATGAAAACATGTAGCAAATGGTCATAAAATATAATGTCAAGCACTATGTAAAACAGGAATGTCTCAGTTGTTGACCAATCATGAAATAACCAGATCAAACATTATTAGTTGGATTAAACAAGGCCCATTTTATTGACCTATAACTTATTTAACACTTTGGAGTCTGGGAATAAGCAAACTGATAAATAAGTGGAGGAGCAACCTGATGAGGGTCCAGCTCCTAATTTCTTCCCAGATGACCCTTGGGTGAAACACCAGACACTGAGGGCAATCCAAAGGGCTTGGTTGCTATCTTGGAGAGCCATCTTTGGAAGGCCAAAACATGGAGGTCTTCTGCTGAAGCCCCATAACTTGTAAGGGAGGTAAACCCCATTTCAACCTCAAGGATAGACTCCTTTCCACACACCCCAGTTACATGCTTTGTGGAGGCAGTTCCAAACCCTCTGTCACAATGAGATGTCAAGGTATGGACCGATCTACTATGATGTCCCCCTGCTACCGGCCTATTTATCAATATCACCTTAAGCCAATTGTCCAAGTCCCAACAGATACATTATGGGATAGGTGAAAAACCACAGGTAATGGGGGAGAGGGGAATCCTACAATAATAGGGGGGAGTCCTACAAAAAATTATTATTATTACACAGCCCCTAGGCAACCAGTAAAGTTCACACAGCACTGTGGGCAGGTGGGTAGCTTGAATAGCTTCAGTAATCACCCATCATGTGACACTGCTTGCCCAGTTAGGCCAAGTGGAAACCAATCTGGAATCCCTTCACAGAGGCCATTGAAAAGAGCCCCTCCAATACAGCAGCATTTTTTGCATTGTTTGGGGACCAAATTTAAGAGTCCTAAAATGTTTTAGGACTAAAATATTTAGATATTCCTTCAGAAAAGATCCTATTCTAATCCTGAAAAGCCCATCACACGGTTACCAGGAGATCTGTTTTGTTTGACAACCAGGCATTGCTAAAAAAGAAACTTCTTTTAAACTCATGGATCAGCTGACACTTGGAATCACAATGACTATTCCCTTTCAAAGGGTGGAATTAGAAAAAGGAGACA
>NW_024834083.1:0-1294 GCF_019175285.1 Sceloporus undulatus
ACATGGGGTTTAGGGGAGGCAAGCCATTGCCTTCCCCTGAGGCTGAGAGAGTGTGACTTCTTCTTACCCAAGTGGGTGGCATTAGTCTAGAGGGGAGTTGAACCCTGGTCTCCAGAGCCCTATAGTCCAACACTCAAACCACTAGGCCACCCTGCCAGAGACGCCCTCCTAATCCTGCATCCTTTCTTCCATGCCTAGAAAAGCACCTTTTCTCTGCAGGAGCCTTTTTCCTCCTCTATAGCGCTGCCCAGGCGGGCCACTAGGAGGCGCTGGAAGGCGGTAGCAGGCGGCAGGAGCCGGGGTCTGTCTGTGAGCTGAGCCTTGCCCTCCCAGGCTGCAGTGCCTGCCTGCCCTCCGCGTGGGCTGCTCCACTTCCACGCAGAACAGAAGCCAAGCACAGGCAGGGAGCCTGGCGAAGGAGGCACCCAGAGCAGAGCCCCGCTGGGCGGCCGGAGCAGGCAGCAAGCACCTGGCAGGTAAGAGGGGAGGGGAGGGGAGGGGGGAAACCACCTGTCCTCCTTTTCCAGGACACGTCCTCCATTTCAGCCTCCTCTCCAGAGGGCATTCCAAAAGGTCCTCCATTTGAAGCCTGGATTTATATGAATAGGAGTGGTTTTGATCTTTACTATGGGCATCTCCATTTTCCTTGGAGTGTCCCCCCTTCAGGGGGACACCCGACCCGTCCTCCTTTTCCAGGACCCGTCCTCCGTTTCGCTACCTTCCGCCCAGGAGACATTCCAAAAGGTCCTCTGTTTGGAGCATGGAGTTTAGATTTCTAGGAGGGTTTCTGTCTTTCGTCTAGCCATCTCCATTGGGCTTGAATGTCCTCCTTTCGGGGGGAACCAAACACGTCCTCCTTTTCCTGGACGTGGTTATCCCAGGAGGGGATCATTCTAGGTGATTCCATTACCTTCTCTTCAGGAGGAATGCCGAAGGTCCTTCATGCTGAGCCTGACTGAGAAGCATGGAAGTCTAGGAGTGTGTGTGTGTTTAAAGCTTTTCTTTGGTCATGTCCTCCATTCTTTTTTCCTAGAAGGTCCTCCATTTGGCGGTGCCTGGTTCCCCTTGGCAGTGAGGACACCCTGAGAGAGAAAAAATGAGAGAAAGAGAGACTGGCTGCATCCACACTGGAGAAATAACCCGGTTTGGCACCGCTTTAACTTTTTCTGGCTCAAGGCTATAGAATTCTGTGAGATGGAGTTTGTTGTGGGCCCAGAGCGGAGCCCCTTGGCTTCAGGGGGACCCTTGCCTTCCTCCCTTCTAAGAGTCCCCTTCTTCCCAAGGCTGGGGGGGG
>NW_024834084.1:0-1294 GCF_019175285.1 Sceloporus undulatus
TTTTTCCACCCTTAATGTATATGTTACATTTCTCCATGTCGAATTTCATTTTGTTTCCTTTGGCCCAGCTTTCTAGCCTATTCAGGTCATTTTGAATTTTGATCCTATCCTCTGGGGTATTAGCTACTCCTCCTAATTTGGTTTCCTCTGCAAATTTCATAAGTATGCCCCCAATTCTGTCATCCAAGTCCTTGATAAAGATGTCGAATAGCACTGGGCCCTGGACAGAGCCCCACTGGTCACTTCTCTCCAGGATGAAAAGGAGCCACTGTTGAATATCCTTTGGGTTCGGCCAGTCAACCAATTAGAAATCCATGTAACAGTTGCCTTATCTAGCTTGTTTCATGTTTGTGTTTTATATACTCTTTAATTTGGTTAACTATTAAGGGACATAGCTATGAGATTCTATGATATGGGGTGCACTATAAACCTTTTAATAAATGAGCTTGCATTGCAATCCTATATATCCATATTATCAGACATAACTCCAGAGAATCTTAGCCTTTTGGATGTCAGAAAGTTCCTCTCGTTCTTCAGAGCAAGAAGCAACACCTCAGCTGCCTTCTAGAAGATAAAGCAAAAAGGCTTCCAAAAGAACTGAAGCCTTGGGTAAGTCACACTCTCTCAGCCTCAGAGGATGGCCATGGGAAACCCTCTCTGAAGGAACCTGCAAAGAAAACCCCTTCAGAGACTCCCATAAGGTCACCATAAGACCTGGAAACAACTGGGAGGCAGACCCCAAGAACAACATTGGGAAATAGGGGCAAGCCTTGCCTTGGGAAAGTGTCATGCCTGGGCTCCAGTCAATGGAGGTCTGCTTCAGGCAGAAACGGGAGGTTTATGCAAATGCAGAGTGACATCACTGCTAAGGAAGGCTCTCTTGACCAATCAGAGAGCAAGATGAAGGTTCTTCTGGAAGCTTCCGTGAGAAGGAGAGAAAGAGAAGCCAATGGTCAGTTCAACTGAGGACTCAGAGAAGGTTCCAGAACATTATTCCCCACAAGCAGCACACAAAATGGCCACCAGAATTCAAGGAGGCTGCCTCTGCCTGAGTAGTACATACTCTAAGGAGGTGATTATTATAAATAACAAAATATAACTGAAATATAAGTCATACAAGATATTAAGAATCTTGCAGGAACAATATTTGTAAGTATATAATATTCAATTCATACAAGCTATTAAAACAAATAAATAAACCTAAGCATCCAATTCTGAGACTAACTTCCAAGATCCGCTCTTTAACTCTCTCTCTCTCGATCTCCAACCGACACAATTCCCCCATCTGTCTCTT
>NW_024834085.1:0-732 GCF_019175285.1 Sceloporus undulatus
CCCAGCATCAACATCAGAGGCCAGCAGATCGGGCCCCTGATACTGGCTGGCTGTGCCTACCCCATTCGGAAGTGGCTCATGACACGTTTTAAGACCCCCCGCACTCCCAAACAGAAGCTCTTCAACAAGAAGTTGAATCGCGTGAGGGGCGCCGTGGAGAGGTCGTTTGGGAGATTGAAGGCGAGATGGCGCTGTCTCACTGCCCCACTCCTGGTGGCAGAGGAGAACGTGGTGCCCATCCTGGTATCATGTGTCATTCTGCACAACATCTGTGAGACCAAGGGCAGGGTCCTGGATGAGGGCATGCGATATAGGTGCCGTATTGTGCTGCCCACCCTGGCACCAATCACAGAGGCTCAAGAGAAAGAGAAGAAGAAAGCAGGGGAGACTGTGAGGAATGCCCTGGCAGATTTTTTTCTGACAAGGAGAATCTGAAGCATGGCTCCTGTGCCATCATCTGTGATGTCAGAGTGCACTGTTCTGTAATAGCATAAGCACATGAATAAATGTATCCCATTATCCACAGTTTGAGTCTGCCTATCATTCCTGATCTGTGCTGTGGGCATGTTTTGCCATGTGCCTGAAGCGGACACACACAAACACACACACACAAAAGGTCTCCTGGCGTCTGTTTTCCTGGGGCAAAAAGATACATCAGCTCCAACTGCCAATTGCCCCTTTGACAATGTATCAATCCCCCTCAAATTCAAGCTTTCCTAATGGCCCATTTGA
>NW_024834085.1:832-1294 GCF_019175285.1 Sceloporus undulatus
GAGCCACGCAGGAGGGTCCCGGTCCGAATCGCCTACTGGACCGATGAGGAGGTCGGGATCCTCCTGGACTCCCTGATGCCACAGGCAGCCGCTCGAAGGGTGATGGCCAGCATGAACAAGCCCAACCGGGGGCATTTTCTCCAGGCATCCCGTGCCCTCGAGGAGCGAGGGTTTCGAAGAAAGATGCATCAGTGCAGAGTAAAGTTTAAAACTCTGAAGGCATCTTTCTTTGAAACCCTCAAAGACTTCGGGGAGCACCCCCCGGTTGACAGGCGGCCACCATTCTTTGAGCGGCTGAAGGACCTGTGGATCAGGGGAGATCGGCCCAGACCAGAAGATCGCCGTCCTCCAGGTAAGCCAGAGCTCTTGCCATGCTCTGTCCTACCCTCCTTGACCCTTCCCTTGCCCTCCTGTTCCTCCTGCATGGTGCCAATGCCATCCCTCCTCTTCCCTTCTGCAGGC
>NW_024834086.1:0-374 GCF_019175285.1 Sceloporus undulatus
GCTCCTTGGGCCTCCTTCTGACTCTGGAGCCTCAGGAGAGAAAGAGAAGCCTCTGTTCAACTGAGGCCTCAGAGAAGGTTCTGGAATAATATTCCCCACAGTCACAAGTAGCACAAAATGGCCGCTGGAACACAAAATCGCCACTAGAACACAAAATGGCTGCCAGAACACAAAACGGCCACCTCCACCTCAGTGTTTGGCAGTTGGAGGCCTCAGCGCAGCAGTGAAGTCTACCACTTCCAGGCCTTGTCCCTCTGCTGCCTCCCCACTCCTCTCTCTCTCTTTTTTTTCCCCTTCCTTCCTTCCTTCCTTGTATCTATCTGTCTCTCTGTCCGCTTCTCACTCTCTGCTCCTCGCTCTCTCTTCCACGCGCA
>NW_024834086.1:474-1294 GCF_019175285.1 Sceloporus undulatus
AAGGTTCTGGAATAATATTCCCCACAGTCACAAGTAGCACAAAATGGCCGCTGGAACACAAAATCGCCACTAGAACACAAAATGGCTGCCAGAACACAAAACGGCCACCTCCACCTCAGTGTTTGGCAGTTGGAGGCCTCAGCGCAGCAGTGAAGTCTACCACTTCCAGGCCTTGTCCCTCTGCTGCCTCCCCACTCCTCTCTCTCTTTTTTCCCCTTCCTTCCTTCCTTGTATCTATCTGTCCGCTTCTCACTCTCTGCTCCTCGCTCTCTCTTCCACGCGCAGAGCTAAATAGAGAAGCAGAAGCTCCTCCCCTTCTTCAGTCTGGCCAATGAGGGCAAAGGAGCTGGAAGGCCCCACCCCCTGCCTCACCCTCACAGGCTCCTCCTGCAGTTAATATGGAACAAGGCAGGAAGGACTGAGGGACCCTGGAGCCCCAGCCACATGGACACTGGCCAAAGGCACACATTCCCAAAGCCTAAGACCCATGAAATGGCAGCCCTATGCAGGGCAGGACCCTCCTCTCTCTGTCCATGTGGATGCTGGGAGATCCAGTCCAGGGAATACACTGTAAATCCCATTGGCAATAGAAAAGGCTACTGCTGCCTTTCAGATCCAGTTTGCCCCCAATTCCTTTATGAGGCCAGAAACCCCTTGGTTAGGAAGCGAACCGCGAATATCTCAGGAAGGCCCTATACCTCCCAAGGCCCCCTCCCTCCAGGACCTCCTTCCTCTCTTCCCTCAGTCTCTCTGTCTCCCCTGAAGGCCTCAAATGTCAATTGCCAAGCGCTCAGGCAGAGGCAGCCATTTTGTGTTCTGG
>NW_024834087.1:0-1294 GCF_019175285.1 Sceloporus undulatus
AGATATGAACTCATCTTCTGCTCGTATTTTCGCAGGGCTCTATACAAACCTGAGACCTTTTTAGACGTTTCAAACCGCCTCTTATCTAGCTCAGTTTTCTCTGTACTGTATTTAAATTCCTATCGTTTTAAGTCCGTTATTAATCTCTCTTTTAGTTGATGATATAAAGAGCTGATGCATTTGGGAACCTGACTGCACTAACTCTCATCGCACAAACGTCTTGTCCAGAAATGGCCCCAATGTCACTCAATGTTAGCCTCTTCTCAATGGACTTCCCTCTACCCAGAAAAGCCTCGCGAGGAGCAGAAGCCCATCAAGGTATCTCCTTATGGCCTTTGAGAGTGTTATGTCTGGTCTTTAGCTGTTTTATCTGTCCCAGGCATGGTTTGGTTTAAAGAGACGGTGCCCATTGAAGCTGGGACGGCTTTAGCCAGCCGCTTCCACATTTCCAGGGTGCCGAGTGCGAGGGAGGGTTGCAGAGCACACAAGGCAGTGTCTCCTTTGGACGGATGTGGCATTCCCTGGGAAACCCAGAGGATGCGACCCCTCCCAGGATAGCAATGTTTACCAAGATTGAAATGTGATAACCCTACTGGCAGACCATAGGCTTATGACTTGCCTTCTGGTAGACAATGCTTTATCCGTGATTGGATAAGCCCATGTTGATTCGGCTGAGACAGTGTACACACCTTGCTCCCCTTTGCTAATTAGAAATCTCCTGAGTACACATTGGTCCCTGATTCCGCAAATTGCCTTCTGATGTACAGTGAGATAATGTAAAACCTAATGTAACCCTGATGTCAATAAAAGGAGCTGGCCAAGACCTGGCCAGCAGAAGAAGCTTTGCACCCCCATTCCTGTCTCTGCGTCTCTCTCTGCCGCGACAGACGGCCACAAGAACCATTTATCACTGCCACCAGATTGAGCAGCCCCATTGAGAGGAAGGACATTCAGTCGGAGAACAGGAAGTCCCATTGCAATGCTGTCCCCAAGGCCGCCTTCTTTTCCTGGGCAGCCTTTCTCAACCAAGGCCTGCTTCTCCCTTAGGAGTCCTTTCAGGGAAGCTTCTGGCAAGGGCCTTGCCTCAGGGCCAGTTCTCTCTGTTGGGGAGAGAAGAAGAAGCAAACAGAAGAAGCAAACAGAAAAAGAAGCAAACAGAAAATGAAACATAAACCAAATTAATGGTCAATAGAAAAGGATTGAGAGGTGCCCATCTATCCACTCTTTCTGACTGTCTTCAAAGATAAAGTGAGACTGGAGCCTGCCCTGAGTCTTCCACCCACTAGGCTTCACT
>NW_024834088.1:0-1294 GCF_019175285.1 Sceloporus undulatus
TATTATTATTATTATTATTATTATTATTATTATTATTATTATTATTAACCTTTATTTATAAAGCGCTGTAGATGTACACAGCACTGTACATACAATCTTTTTAATTAGACGGTTCCCTGCCCTCAGGTTTACAATCTAAAAAGACATGACATAAAAGGAGAAGGGAAAGGTGGTGGGGCTAGTAGGCTAATACATATAAAGTACATAGCAATACAGGCAATGGTTCGATAAAACAGGCACCAAAAGAACATCAAATAGCAAGCGACAATTATGCAATGCCTGGGAACGCTTCTCTGAACAGGATGGTCTTCAACTCTGTTTTGAAGCTGGTTAAAGAAGTGATGGCCCTTGCTCACGGGGGAAGAAGATTCCAGGAGTGAGTGGCAGCGAGTGAAAAGGGGCGAATCCAAGATGGGGCAGAGGAAATCCTGGGCTGAGACAGCAGACCTTGACTACCAGAATGGAGGGCCTGAGTGGGAAGGTGAGGAGAAAGAAGGTCTGATAAGTAAGGATGGGCCAACCCATGGAGGGCTTTAAACGTCGACAGCAGGAGCTTATACTGAATATGGAAAGGGAGGGGGAGCCAGTGAAGTGATGCCAACACAGGAGAGATGTGGTCAGAGCGGTGGGCGGATGTGATAATGCATGCAGCTGAATGCTGGACAGAGATTAAAGGACGGAGGTGAGAAAGAGGAAGCCCAGCCAGGAGGACGTTACAGTAATCAAGTCGTGAGACCACTAGGGCATGGACCAGGATCTTGGCAGTAGAGGCAGAGAGATAAGGTTGGATTTTAGCAATATTGAACAAAAAGAATCTACAAGCCTTGGCTGTGGTCTGGATCTGAGGGATACACAACAGAGAAGAATCAAAGATGAAACCAAGACTGTGGGTTTGCTGGACTGGTTGAATAGAAATGTTGTCCACAGAGACAGAAAAGGAGTGTTGAAGGGTGGGCTTAGGAGGAAAGACAAGAAGCTCCGTCTTGGACATGTTGAGCTTCAAACGCCGATGGTGCATCCACTGTGAGACAGGTGTGAGACATGATGAAACTTGCTGTTGAAGCCTTGGAGAAAGGTCAGGGGTGGAAAGATACAACTGGGTGTCATCGGCATACAGATGGTAGGAAAAACCAAATGAGCTAATGAGTTTACCTAAGGACAGTGTGTAGAGAGAAAAGAGAAGGGGACCCAGAACAAAGCCCCGAGGAACACCCACAGATAAGGGAAGAGAGGATGAAGTCTGTCCACCTGCAACCACTGCAAAAGATCTGCCAGACAAATAAGATCTAAACCA
>NW_024834089.1:0-1294 GCF_019175285.1 Sceloporus undulatus
TATATATGGAGAGCCACATTCCGCGTTCAGTAACACAATTCCTGTTTTGCTCTCACCTTTCAATGGGAGATGCCATAACTTTATCACAACCCAGTGTTCCCAGTTTCCAAATACTCTTAAGCAAACGCAGGCCCTGATTTTTCTCTCTCAGGTTTTCTTTCGTTTGTAAAATTTAAATTGCTTAGATTAAAAGATACATTCACGGGAGTTTATCACACGGGAGGAATTTCTCTTAATTTCGAATGAAAAAAAGTCGGGCCAGAACGCATTCGCGTGAATTCGCTAGTTCAGCTAATTTATGTGAATTCGAATTGCGTTCAAACTGACTTCCCATTGCCTGAAAATAGCTTGCCATTGCCTGAAATTGTGTGTGATCGCCTCTCACGCAATAATGTGAAGCCCCATGATTGCGTTTGGATTGCCATTGGATTATACTTCCAATTTCCCTTGTCTGATAACGTCCAGAGAAGGCTAAGTAGCTCCCAAAATTACAAATCTCAGAATTCATAGCATTGAGCCATGGCAATTAAAACGGTGTAAAACTGGATTAATTCTGCAGTGTAGATGCAGAATTAATGCAGCTTTGCACTTTGTGTGTGTGTGTGTGAGAAAGAGACAGAGAGACTATACTTTGTGTGTGTCTCTCTATTTTGTGTGTGTGTGTGTAACTACTATGTGACTATACTTTGTGTGTGTCTCTATATTTTGTGTGTTTGTGTGACTACTGTGTGACTATACTTTGTGTGTAAAACTCTATACTTTGTGTGTATTTTGTGCGTTTGTGTGACTACTGTGTGAGTATACTTTGTGTGTAAGACTCCATACTTTTTGTGTCTATATTTTGTGCGTTTGTGTGATTATACTTTGTGTGTGAGACTATACTTTGTGTGTGTGTCTATATTTTGTGTGACAACTGTGTGACTATACCGTGTGTGAGAGAGATTATACTTTGTGTGTGAGACTTTATACTGTGTGTGTGTGATTATCCTGTGTGACTATACTGTGTGAGTGTGTGTGTGTGTGAGTGGTCTCCAAACTGTGCTCTTTTAAGGGATTTTGGACTTCAGCTTCCAGAATCCCAGGCTATTGGCCAACATGGCTGAGGCTTCTGGAAGCTGAAGTCCAAAATCTCTTAAAAGGGGAACACTGTTCTGTGTGTATGTGTGTGTGAGTCTATTCTTTTCCTGCCTCTGTGGGCGACGCGGAAGTGACCTGGGGAGGAAGACGTGTGCGGAAGGAGGAAGTCAGGGGGCGGAGCTCCAGGAGGAGGCGGGGCCGGGAAGCCCGGAGCAGA
>NW_024834091.1:0-1294 GCF_019175285.1 Sceloporus undulatus
ATAATGAACCCCAAAAGGAATACAAGAGCTAACTCACAAAACCAAAATCAAGTTCCTAGACGCCAATCAATAGAAGACCCCAAGAATATGGATATTAACCAATTAATATTGGAGAAGGTGGAGGGGTTAGCTGCAAACCTCACTGCTAATCTCTCAGCTACCCTTGCACAGGAAATGAATAAATTTAGGAAAGAGATTAAACAGGAAATAAGGGCAGATTTGAAGCAAATGAGCCAATCAGTAGATAAGGTAATGGCCGAATTGCAAAACACGAAGAAAAGGGTGGATATACTGGAATTTAAAACTGATAAATTTGAAATGGAATTAACGAAATTGGAAAGAAGGAGAGAAGAAGAATTAGATGAGAGAGCGGTGTGGGAACAAAAGATGAAGGAAAGAGCAGTGAAACTGAGAGGGATCACAGAAGAGAAAGAAGAAAACTTAATGGAGAGTTTAATACCAAAAATAGCACAGTTTTTGGAAAAAGAGGTAACAAATCTGGAGATGGAAATCGATAAATTATACCGTGTTAATTCGAAGATAGCAAAACAAAAGGGAGTGCCACGACATATTTCTCTCCATTTTGTGAGGAAGCAGATCAGGGATGTCTTTCTGAATAGACACAATGAGACCCCATTTGTGTGGGAGGGACAGGAAGTGAAAGTTTTGAAAGACATCCCAGCGAGATTGCTTCGAAAGAGAAGAGATTATACATTCTTGACTGCTTTCCTGAGGAGTGAGAAAATTCAATATAGGTGGGAAACACCGGAAGGAATAACGTTTTGGTGGGAAAAGAAAAGAATTAAAATAACCACCCCGGAACAGGCAAAGGCTTTTATGAGAAAAATGAAAGAGAGAACCAGCAGGAAATATGACGGAGAGAAAGACCCAGATGTAGACTTGAACAAGGATGAGACTGAAGAAGAAAATGAAGAATTAACGGCAAGCAAGTTAATCATTAGACAAGATGATGAAGACGACTTATCAGTGGAAGAAGATCAGGAAGAGATGGAGGGAAAAGGAAGAAATGCGATAAAACTAGAGTGACCTTTTATTTAATATAGAAGACCAATTACTAGACCCAGAAGAGTTGGAGGTTGGAATAGATTGGAAGACTGCTCAGGAATTTTTTAGTTTAGAAAAAATATCATGTTTAACTAAAGGGCATTCCCTCCAATCCTTTTATAAGGATTGGGAACCATGGGTGAACTATATTAAGGGAGAGGGGATACGTTCAAGATGGATAGCTCTAGTGGAATAAAGTGGGAAATTGGAGTATTTATAAAGATATTTA
>NW_024834092.1:0-1294 GCF_019175285.1 Sceloporus undulatus
GCACCTTCAGTAATAGCTGCTCAATACAAGAAGGCATTGTATGGTTTAAAACAGAGTGCCAGAGCTTGGAATTTATGCATTAATGACGAGCTAGTTAAGTTAGGATACAAGAGAAGCGTTGCAGATGCTTGTGTTTATACGAAAGGAGACGTAGTGTTGGTAATTTATGTGGATGACTTGTGCATAGCAGCAAAGTCAAAACAGGAAATTGAGTCAGTAAAGAGAGAATTGTCAGAAAAATTTGTTTTGAAAGATTTAGGTTTGTTAAAGTCTTATTTAGGCATTAATGTTGAATGGACACAAGAAGGTCATTGTTTACTAAGTCAGAGAAAGAAGATTGAGAACTTGATTGAAAAGTGTGGTTTACAGAGTGCTAAGATAGTGAGAGCTCCAATGACGACTTGTTTCGTTTCTGAACCAACAACCAGAGATTTTGAGGACAAGACATTTTTCAGGAGCATAATAGGATCTCTATAGTTCATTTCTTGCCACACTAGACCAGACATTTCGTATGCTGTGAACGTTTTATCCAGAAGACTTTGTGATCCTAAAGTTGAGGATTGGACAGCTGTAAAACATTTGTTAAGATATTTGAAAGGGACTCTAGACAAAAAGTTAGTCATCAGAAGCAGTAATGCAGATTTAGATTGTTTTGTAGACAGTTCATTTGCTTCAGAATTAGGAGACAAGAAATCAGTGACAGGAATGATCATCAAGTATTGTGAAAGTCCAATAGTATGGAGAAGTAGAAAACAGACAAATGTAGCATTAAGCACATCTGAAGCAGAATTTGCAGCTTTAAACGAAATAGTGAATGAAGTACAATGGCTTGAACAATTGTTAAATGACTTAAACGAAAATTTCAGAGTACCTGTAGAAATTCAAGAAGATTCGCAATCATGCATAGCGATGGCTGAAACAGAAAGTTTGAAGAACAGAACCAAATATGTGGGTGTAAGGTACCAAAATGTAAGAGACATGGTTCAAAAAGGAGAAATAGAGTTGAGGTACATAGAAACACAAAATAACATAGCAGATTTGTTTACAAAAGCTTTAACGGTGGAAAAACATGAAAGATTGACACAAATGGTTGGAATGACACTGTAAGACACATACAGTATTTTATTTCGGAGGGGATTGTTAAGGAAAAAAGCAACATGGGATATACAGTGAAAGAAATAAAACTTGTATGTGAGAGTCAGGATGACTCAGCAAAAGCAATTAGAAGCCACACAGGTGTAAAAGGTAATGTAATTAACAAGTCCTAAATGCCAAGGACAGAAATGCAAAGTGG
>NW_024834093.1:0-1294 GCF_019175285.1 Sceloporus undulatus
GGGGGGGGGGGGGGGGTGCAAAATGTCAAAGGTTTGCCCTAGTCTTACTATTGCTGACATCTGGCAATAATATTGTGCACATTATCAATTTTATTGGGTTTCTCCTTTCTCGTTCTCTTCTCCCTTTTGTATTTTCTTTACTTTCTCATTTCTGTGACTTCACTCTCCTTTTCTCTTTTCTTTCTTCAAGCATTGGAGTGGATGTTGTAGTGAAGAAAGGGGAAAAACTTGGTTGATGAGGTCAGTCAATGCAAACTCATTTAGTAGATTATCAATAGCATGTGCATTTCTATACTGCTTACCAATGTAGTATTATTATTATTATTATTATTATTATTATTATTATTATTATTATTAACCTTTATTTATAAAGCGCTGTAAATTTACACAGCACTGTACATACAATCTTTTAGTCAGACGGTTCCTTGCCCTCAGGCTTACAATCTAAAAAGACACGACACAAAAGAAGAAGGGAGTGGTGGTTGGGAATAGGATCAGGTCCAGCAGATCTTCTCCACCTCCGAGGCCTGGACCAAGGCAGATGGACTGGAGGAAGGGCTTGGCTTCTTAATGAATGGTTAAAAGGAGGCTTCCTGGGTCAGAGAGGGGCTCGCCTCTGGGAACGCTTCTCTAAACAATATAGTCTTTAACTCACTTTTGAAACTGGGTAGAGAAGTGATGAGGTGTGCATGTGGGGAAGAAAGTTCCAGGAGTAAGGGGCAGCAAGCGAGAAGGGACAAATTCGGGAGGGGGCAGTGGTAGTCCTGCACTGGGACAGGAGATCTTGATTACCAGAGCGGAGGGTGCGAGTAGGAATGTAAGGAGAAAGAAGGTCAGACAAGTAAGGAGGGGCCAATCCATGAAGGGCTTTGTAAGTCAATAACAAAAGCTTGTACCGGATGTGGAAGGGGAAGGGAAGCCAATGAAGGGAGGATAAAAGAGGAGAAACTTGGTCAAAGTGGCGAGCGGATGTGACAATACAGGCAGCTGAATACTGGACAGAGATTAAAGGATGGAGGTGTGAAAGAGGAAGCCCTGTTAGAAGGAGGTTACAATAATCTAGCCACGAAACCACTAGGGCAAGAGTCTTGGCAGTAGAGATTGAGAGGAATGGATGGATCTTGGCAGTGTTGTGGAGAAAGAATCTACAGGCCTTGGCGGTGGCCTGGATCTGGGAAATAAATGACAGAGTCAAAAATGAAGCCAAGACTGCGGGCTTGATGAACCGGTTGAATAGAAGTGTCGTCGACAGAAACAGAAAAGGAATAATGAATAATGTACTAAGTGACTTACA
>NW_024834094.1:0-1294 GCF_019175285.1 Sceloporus undulatus
CAGAATTTTACCATCTTGACTCCATAATAACTCTTCCATATCAGAATTAGCATTAGAAAAGCCTCTTTGTTTTTTGACCTTGTTTTGTTTCTTGCCTCCCTGTGACTGTAACCAGTCACTCTTTCTGGCCTCTAAACATGTCTCCTTCTGAATGGCTGTGCTTTAGAATGAAAGCACCTTTCAAATGCTAATCACTAACTAAACCTATGTTTTAGTAATTCTCACTTGATTTTGTTTCTCTTTTCTCAGAGGCACACCAAAAGCCTTTCCAGATGAAACTGGTTCTTCTGACACTCTCATTCATTCTGTGCATCTCTGTCCATGAGTTCCTAAAAGATCCAGTCTAAACATAGTGTTGTTTTACTTAAATATTCTCCTTAAGATATCTTTTTTCTGTACTAAACAGCTTACCTCCAACTGGAAAAACTGCATTGGGTTACTATCCATTCTATAGACAAATGACCCTAAAAATTGTCCTTCCTCCTTCTCCAAATCATGCTTGTAGCCCTGAAAATAGACAGTGATGGAGGGTGGTATAGATTGTAAGCCTTATTTTAAAAGGAGAAAAAAAGGACTGATGCTGTTAGACAAAGATCAATGTGTATATTTTGCTTGGAGTCTATTAAAATCTTTTTTTAATTTCATCCAGCTATGAAATCACTTTTCAGTGCAAAAAAATAAAATTAAAAAAGGAGGAGGAAAGGGGAGCCTGATAAAGATAATGGAGTTACTCACATAGATGGAGAGGTTCTGTGGTGCACTCCGGATGTCATTGGCCGGAGACATTGTCTTTGAAATGTGGTATACCGCCACAGAGGATGGCCTGATGGGTCTCGCCAGCTTGACAATTATATGCCCTTTTGAGCCTTGCATGGCCCAGCAGCTGCCTGGCCGGTTGTCTGCGTTACTCTCATAAACTGAGAGGTTCTGTGGCATGCTGCGGATATCATTTGTCGGAGACATTGTCTTTGAAATGTGGTATATAGCCACAGAGGATGGCTTCATGGGCTTGCCCAATTTTATTATTACATGGCCTTGTGCCCCATCCATGGCCCAACAATTTGTATGTGTGGGAGCATATAAACATATGGATACAGATTAAAGTTAGTTGCTAAAAAGGGTCCATACTATTGTGGAGTGCGCGGCATTTTACTTGTGGCAGTTACTTTGAGGTTCTCCTCTCTTAAGGTCATGTTTATGACAGGATTTTGTCTGAAAGCCACCTTCAGTCCTTTAATCCTTCTTCTTGTGAGTTAATGGGTGCTTCCCACCTTTACAATACACCCCACAATGG
>NW_024834095.1:0-1294 GCF_019175285.1 Sceloporus undulatus
TTTTTCTTCCTCACTGAGTTTTCTCTTTCTATCCCCACGGCTTTTCTCTCTATTAATCTCCCACTTCACTTTCTTTCTCTCTCTCCTCTCCCTCCCTATTTTCCTTTTGTATGAGGAAAAAGAAGTTCCTGACTCTCTAAGACTTATCCCTCCCTCACAGACACACAAGGCATTAAGTCCATGTCTGCATCCATTTGAAAAATGGTCAATATGCCCATTGCCCTCCCCCAAACGTGGGAGATTTCAAGCATATGTAATGAGAAGTAACATCCTCGATAACGACATCAAACATTATAACTTTTGTAGATCAGAGAGTGAGCCGGTTTACACAGAATTCAACCCCATTACATGAACGAGCCACATTTTATTTCTTTTATATGTTTATTGCACTTACATTCCTGCTTTTCTCCCAAAATGGGATACAAGGAGGCTTACAATAATTTTTAAAATATTCAACTAAAACATTAATTTACAAAAGCTATAAAGAAATTAAGCATCAGCATTGAAAATATGACTAAAACATGAAAAAAAATGTATTTAAAACAGTTTTCATGTATATATATCTACAGAGAGAGAGAGCATACCATGTCACACACTGCAGCTCCATAGTTAAAATCCCAAAGCCTGCCCAAATAGAAATGCCTCCATCTGCCAGAAGAAAGACAGGAGGGAAGGAGCCAACCGGACTTTCTGTGGAGCCAAGTCCTATCTATTGGGAGCAGCCACAGATAAGGCTCTTTCCCGAATCCTTACTAACCCTGTCTGTGAGGATGGTGGGACTGTGAGGAACCCCTCCCTTTAGATGTCAATGCACACCTTGGTTTATATAAAGAGATACGACCTTTCCAATATGAAAAACAAAAGCTTTATGCTCACACACGCAGTTTCCCATCTCCACTCCTGCTTTTTCATACCTTGGAAGAAGAGATGGGTCATTCCTTCTATGGACTTAAACAGATCTCTATGACATCCAAACATCAACAATGGGATTTCCCTAAATGCAACTGACAAAAACCAACCAAATAGGAAGAAAGGTATCAGATCTTGGTTTGTTTTAACCAGAGTTTACCCATAAAAAGCAACGCTGTGGCTTCTCAAAAGGATTCTTTAAAATTGAGTAGCTGGAGCTAATTAGTTTGAGTCTTAATACTATCGAGGGGAGGAGGGAAACTTCAGATCTGACCTAAATGCATTGCTGATCACATCTATCCTGATGGTCTTCAATAAAGTTCTTTTGTTTATTCAATTAAAAAAGAATTGGAAGCAAATGCTTTCAAGCCCCTTCTCCAGCGAG
>NW_024834096.1:0-1294 GCF_019175285.1 Sceloporus undulatus
ACACCCTGCTTTTCCAGGATTGGTAAATATTATCCCTCTACTACTCTAAGCCTTTGCTATCCAGTTTCCATATTTCAGTTAGCCTTGTATGGTGTTTCCGACTGAACTGTTACTGTGTGTTCGTGTGCTCTCTTGCATATTTCTAAATAAAACCTTTATTCATTAAATCTGAGTCCTCCCCAGTTAATACTGATATACATAGTTGAAAACCATCTTTTGTACAACCTCTCTTAAGCTTAATTTTCCCCCTCCCCAATCCTTTTGGGTAACAGTATCTTAAACATAGTAGCAGGTTCAAGTTATAACAAATCTTTAATCTCCCCCGCCCCATGGTAGATATTAAATACAGACATTCGTGGCACCTCAAATGCTAACAAATATATTATTAGCATACATTTTTTGAGGGCTAGAATAAGTGTCTCAAGAAGAGTCTTGTCAAAGGAGTAGCTGTGTTTTTCTGATACAGCAGTCTTATGGCTCTTAAATACCTGAGAAATGAAAACAGATATTGTAGTTCACAAAAACAGATATTGTAGTTCATCAGTCTTGCTGCAAAAACAACAACATATACTTACCTCTCTGGAAATTTAAGCATTTTCTTCTTCTTTAAAGATACTGTGTCAAGTAAACATTGATGAAATGGTGCATAACTTCATAAGTGGTCTTTGGGTTTGAGTGTTTGTAAGGAAAATTACTGAAATTTGACTGCACAGAGGTTAATAAGTCCCAGATAGTTCTTCGAAAATCTGCAGTTTGATGCTTTATGAGTATCTATGGCAAGAGTGGGGAGTCTGTAGTCTTTAAGAGGATGAGGAATAATTTGATGATCCTCTCTATTGTGATGTAGCTCAGTGATGCCACCTAAAGGATCTGGGATTTTGGAAGACTGAGTGTCTATCTTGGCCTAGCCTTTGAATAATAATCTGAAAGTGATCCTATTTTTTGCAGTGCTACATCTGCTTGGAACTGGACAACAGCACAACCTTTTTGACATGTAAATTCAAAAGTTGTTTGGGAACTGAATCTTGCCTTGAAACAATTTTCTATTGGCTGGCTGGCTCAGCCACTGAAGGAAGATCCCAACTTATAAAGCCAGCTAGTTCAGCCAGCCCATAGTTCAGACAGTATTTCAAGAGCACATTTCACAGCTGTGTGAATGGAGCCTTTTGCTCATCTGCGGGGGAGAGTTTGTGCCATTTCCAAAGCCTTTCACTTTCCCGGGAGGGTTTGGCAGTCTTTTATCCAGCTCCTCATCCTGTTGTTCCTGTGGACCTGAAAGAGGACATGGCTGTCT
>NW_024834097.1:0-1293 GCF_019175285.1 Sceloporus undulatus
TACTATCCCGACACGTATAGTACATTTAGCCTCCAAAGATTATAGTGCATTTAGCCATTTGTTGCCAAATCTCAGAGGCAAATGTCATTTTTAAAAAGCAGTTCTGGGGAGCACTGTGGGCTTGAGGGCCACGGAGCCACCCCCAATTTAGATCCAGAGACATTCTCCCATATCCTCCAACATTGCACAGATGGAAAAAACAAGACATATGTGGACAAGCAACAGCAGAAAGTGGTGAACATGGTCAAAGTTGTTTATGGGGAAGATCACAGAAGTGGGAAAGGGCACAACAGTTTGTTTTTGCTTCAGACTCCTAGCAAGGGCACATCCCTGCCCCCTTCTTCTCCAACCCCCACTTTTGAGTTGATGGGCTGAAAACTCCTTGGCATTCATTATACAGAAATTGAAATGAGCTGAAGAATTGGGAAAGTGGGAGGAGAAGAGAGAAACCAGGACATTTTAAAAGCCCTCGAAATATTGGGATGACAGAGGATTAACCAGGACTGTCTCTGCCAAACTTGAACAGTACTTTATTTGCTTCCTTTCATAAATTGGCCCAGCAGTGACACAGATGAAGAAAATAGAATAGTGACTCACCAAAGAGTTATTGTACCCTGACGGCCTCCTTCTCTTGGAGCCCAACTCCCTCCGGTTGGCCTCTGTGTTGGCCATCAGGTGGGCAGGTGGTCCTGGTGGTCCTGCACTTGGGTCACTTCCAGAAAGAGAGGGCCCAAAGCCGTGTACAAGGAGGCCGAGATGAAGGTCCTGAGAAAAGGGCCCAGGGTTAGGATTGGCTTGGCAAGAAATCCTGCAGCACTCAAAGAGACAGAGAACAGCATCCTGTTGGTGACACACGCAGATGACATATGCCTCCGTTGGGCCTATGCAGAGGTGGGCATTTGCTTCCTAGCCCGATTCCACACAGAGCAACACTGGATCATAGACGGTTCTGCTGGGTCAGGCTTTCTGGCCTAGTGGCCTCCCATTCTCCCATTGGCCAAAGCAGTTGCCCTCCATCCCTCAGGGAGTTCCTTGGTTAAGTAGGGCAGGAAAGGAGCTCTCTCTTCTCTGGTTGCCCCCCTTCCATGGGATCTAGCCCTCCTCCCAGGATCGGGGGGAGGGGGGCACCAGAGGATTGAACTGACAGGAAGGGAACAACCAATTCCCATGGCAGCCTTCTGCATGCAGAGAAGTCACAATTCTGAGAGTGTCTCTGCCCATGTGGAGAGTGCCTATTTTCCACACTGTTGCCTGGCCATCTTGGCTTGGGAATGTCCTGTTCTAGCCACAAGT
>NW_024834098.1:0-1293 GCF_019175285.1 Sceloporus undulatus
ACCTCAGGCTGGTGCTCCTTGCCTGTAGCCATGAGATGGGACCTTTGTGAATTTAGGCTAATGCTGCTTACCTGAAGGTTTGAGACGTGGCCATTGCAACCTGAGGCTGATTCTCATTGCCTGAAACATTGAGACTGGCCCATTGTGACTTCAGTCTGATGCTCCTTGGATGAAGGATTGAGATGGTATTGTTGTGACTTCGGGGTGGTGCTCTTTACCTGAAGGATTGAGACTGGCCCATTGCGTGTCAGAACTAGTGTATAAGAGTTCTGTCATAAAGGGTAATAATATTAGGGTTTGGTTATTAAAGTAGGAGTTATAGTTGTAGTTCATAGTAGGTAGTGTAGAGTGATGGGTTATAGAAAACATGTAGTGGGAAATGTTAGAAAGACAGATGGAGTGGCTTTTAGATGAAGGAGGGCATTTGGAGAGAGGCTGGGGTTGCAGCTGGAGATGGTTATCAAGGAGGAGTGAAGCTGGCTTGGGAAGACCGCTCTTCAAGGTGAGGCTGTCTGGAAGAAGGGAAGGTGGAGTATACACAACCTTGGCATCTATGCAACCTCCGCTTGTGTTGCTTAACTTGGGAATTGGGGCCTGGCTTAGGGAGGGGTTGAGTGGGTTAAGAAGGGAGCAAGTGCCTTTGGACTTCAGTCTTTGCAAAAAGCTGTTTATGCATGTTTCTGATTGGATTCATCAGTAAAACTTCTTTTGTTTCAAATAAGTTTGATTTTTTGAGCACAGGACTGACTCCAGATCTCAGATTGCAACTTCAGGCTGATGTCCCTTGCCTGAGAGATTGAGACTGTCCCATTGTGACTTCAGTCTGCTGCTCCTTACCTGAAGGATTGATACTGGCCCATTGTGACTTCAGTTTGCTGCTTGCCTGATAGTTTGAGACAGGACTATTGTGACTTAAGGCTGGTGCTCCTTACCTGGAGGATTGATACTGGTCCATTACGACCTGACACTCATTGCCTGAGAGACTGACTAGCGCAGTGTGACTTCAGGATGATGTTCCTTTCCTGAAAGAGTGTGAATGGCTCATTGTGACCTCAGGCTGATTCTTGTTGCCTGAGAGATTGAGATGGGCCCATTGTGACTTAAGACTGGTCCTCCTTACCTGAATGAATGAGACTGGCCCATTTCAATCTCAGACTGATGCTTCTTATCTGAAGGACTGACACTAACTCATTGTGACTTTGGGCTGATGTTTCTTCTCTGAAGGATTAAGATGGGCTTATTGACTTCAGACAGGTGTTCCATACCTGAAGGATTGAGCCTGGCCCATAGCGA
>NW_024834099.1:0-1293 GCF_019175285.1 Sceloporus undulatus
CTCCACCTCGTACCATTACAACGTTCTTCCCTTCGGCTTGGCCACGGCTCCAAGGGTCTTCACAAAGTGCATGGCACCGGTGGTGGCATACCTTCATCAAAAGGGCTTCATGGTCTTTCCCTACCTGGACGACTGGCTGTTTGCAGCCGAATCCCAACACGAGCTGCAGGAGGCAGTCTCATTCGCCTTGCACCTCTTGGACTCCCTCGGGCTGGTCGTCAACAGGGAAAAGTCCCACTTCACACCGACCAAGCAGGTCAAGTTCATCGGGGCCATCCTCGACTCCGAAAGTTCCTCCCTCTTTCTCCCTCCTGACCGTTTCCAGGCCTTGACAGCGTCGCTCAGACCGTGCATCTCCCACAGAAGGGTGAGGGCCAGAGATGTCCAAGTCGCCCTAGGCCACATGGCATCGACGACGTTCGTCACCCCTTGGGCAAGACTTCGTCTTCGACCTCTGCAATCCTGGTTCCTCTCGGTCTTCTCTCCGATAGAGGACCCCCCGTCCAGGTGGCTCACGGTACCGAGACCGATAGCCGCTTCCCTGAGATGGCGGTTGGACCGCCGCAATGTCTGCACCGGGATGCCTTTTCATCAGCCCCAGTCACAACTGACTCAGACAACCGATGCATCCCTGGAGGGATGGGGCGCTCACCTGCTCGATTTGGTCATCAAAGACAGTTGGTCCGCACAGGACAAACTCCTCCACATCAACGCCTTAGAGATGCTGGCAGTGGAAAAGGCATTGAGGGTATTCGAGTTCGCAGTCACAGGAAAGGTGGTCCTCCTGAGGACGGACAATACCACCGTGATGTATTACATCAACAAACAAGGTGGCACCAGGTCCAAAACCCTGCTCGACCTCACACTCCGCATCTGAGACTGGTGCATCCAGAGACGCGTCCTCCTCCAGGCGATTCACCTTCCCAGGGAGGACAACGAGTTGGCAGATCGCCTCAGCAGATCTCCATCGGTGTGCCACGAGTGGAGGCTCCATCCCAAGACGGTCAGCGACCTCTTCGGCCGGTGGGGAACCCCCCGGATCGACCTCTTCGCGACCAGATGGAACAGCCACTGTCCCCAGTTCTGCTCCAGGAAGCGAATGGACGGATCCCTCGGAGACGCGTTCGCCTTCCTCTGGACGGGGGAGCTTCTCTACGCCTTTCCTCCGTTCCCTCTCATCATCAGGGTGGTGTCCAAGATGACCACGGACCACTCGCATGCAATCCTGATCACCTCGTGGTGGCCAAGACAGCCGTGGTTCGCATCCTTTCTCCACCTCTCCAGGAGATGCTT
>NW_024834100.1:0-1293 GCF_019175285.1 Sceloporus undulatus
AAATCCAGTCCGCGGTCAAAATCGTAGAGAGGAAGTGGAACAAGTCCAAATCTTTAGGCAAAGGAATCGTAGAGTCCGGTCCGTGGTCAAATGTCCAAGAGATTCTGTATGATGCTAACAAGCGAAGTTCCTCGAGCTGCTTGCGCGGCGGAATGAAGGAACTGAAGAGGAGCGGGCCACCAGGGGCCTTATATACGGGATGGGCGGGGCTACCGCCAAAAAGTTGCAAAGTACTGCAGAAAGTTACATGACTTTCTGCCCAGAGATTCTAGAAGTTTCCGAGTTTGCTGCGCATGCGCAGAAATAACCCATTTGTGTGATTCGCAGAAACCACGAAGAAGAAAGATGGGTTTTCAACGCTTTCTTGAAGGCATACAGAGAAGAACTGAGTCGAATCTCTTCAGGGAGTTTATTCCAGTACACAGGAGCTATAGCTGTAAATGCTTGTTGGTGAGTTACAATCTCAGCCTGGAGTACTCAAGTAAGTACTTGCCTGTTGTTCTGAGAGTGCGGGGTGGATTATGTAAGGAGAGGCATTCCCTCAAGTAACTTGGGCCCAAGCCATATAGGGCTTTATAGGTAATAACCAACACTTTGTATTGAGCCCGGAAGCTAATTGGCAGCCAGTGAAGAGATCCTAATACAGGTGTTATATGGTCTGACCTTGGAGTTCCAGTGACCAATCTGGCTGCAGCGTTTTGAACTAGTTGAAGTTTCCGAACCTGGTACAAAGGTAGCCCCATGTAGAGCGCATTACAGAAATCCAAGCGAGAGGTTACCATTGCGTGTACTACTGTTTCAAGGTCCTTTAGGACCAGACAGGGGCGCAGCTGGCTATCAGCCAAAGCTGGTACCAAGCACTCCTGGCCATCATATCCACTTGGGATGATAACTGTAGGGATGAATCCAGGAGTACTCCCAAACTGCGAACTTTGTCCTTTAGGGGAAGTGTGACCCCATCCAGGACCAGATGACAAATTCCTCTGTCTGGATCTGGGGTACCTGTCATGAGTACCTCTGTTTTCTCTGGATTCAGCTTGAGTTTGTTTTCCCTCATCCAGCCCATTACTGACTCCAGGCAGGCATCTAGAGGAGAGGTGCCATCCTTAGTCACTGAATCAATCGGAGACATGGAGAGATAGATCTGGGTGTCATCAGCATACTGATAAAACCATGCTCCATGTCTCCGGATGATTTCTCCCAGTGGCTTCATGTAAATATTAAACAGCAAGGGGGACAGAATGGCGCCCTGAGGGATGCCAGATGTCAACTCTCTTTTCCGAGAGCAACAGT
>NW_024834101.1:0-773 GCF_019175285.1 Sceloporus undulatus
CCGCGGCCGCTTTCGTAACCCGAAAAGCCTTCGTAAGCCGAATTGCCATAGGCGCTAATGGGGAAAAGCCGCGATTCCGTGCGAAAAAGCCAAAAAAAGCACCAAAAGTTTTTTCGTAACCCGAAAAAACATTCGTAACCCGAAACAATAATTCCCTATGGGATTTTTTCGTATCCCGAAAATTTCGTAACCTGGGTATTTCGTATCCCGAGGTACCACTGTATAAAGAAATAGGAGAACCTTTTAAAATAAAAAGCAGCCTTTAACACAGAAAGAGAGAGAGAAGGGTCATCCCAGCCACCCTGCCCACTGTAGATTGTGGAAGATTGTGGTCCAACAACCCCTGAGGGAATGTGGTCTTGGATGAGAAGAACAGGAGAAGGCTCCTCCCCATATATTAAGAGCACTTGAACGAGTCTCGAACGTTTAGCATACTGACTCACTGGTAAATTTACTCTGCTTTCCATGTTCCATCCCAGTGTTAGCTGTTGGGCAGAGCTTAAGAGTATTTAGCCATGCTTGGAAGTTACTTTTTTGGACTGGTATTGTTATTAATTGCTGCCATGTCAGCCCCTACAACTCCTTTTAACTTGTGGTCTGAGACTGGGAATCAACAAGTTGCAGATCTTAGAAAACATACCGCCTGATTGCATATTGTAGAGAGGCAGGATAATAATAATAATAATAATAATAATAATAATAATAATAATAATAATAATAATACCTTTTGAATCATAGAATCATAGAGTTGGAAGAGACCACAAGGGCCATCC
>NW_024834101.1:873-1293 GCF_019175285.1 Sceloporus undulatus
CCCGACAGATGGCCATCCAGCCTCCGTTTGAAGACTTCCAAGGAGGGAGACTCCACTACACTCCAAGGAAGTGTGTTCCACTGTCGAACAGCCCTTACTGTCAGGAAATTCCTCCTAATGTTGAGGTGGAATCTCTTTTCCTGCAGCTTGCATCCATTGCTCCGGGTCCTAGCAGCAGAAAACAAGCTTGCTCCCTCCTCAATATGACATCCCTTCAAATATATATAACCTCCAGAATCACCTAGAATTTCCCAGCTAGGATGGCCAAAAATGTAGTTTTCTCAAGCTCTGGGACAAATAACTAGTTACTAGTTTTAATTAGCTCAATAACTAGTTGCAATTACAACAATAACTAGTTGTAATTAGCTCAATTCCAAATAATTAAGGTTAAATGGTAGGTTAAAAAGTTTGCTCCTTTTG
>NW_024834102.1:0-720 GCF_019175285.1 Sceloporus undulatus
ATCTGGGGAAATATGTACAAAGGATTTACATTGAAAAGGGGAGGGATGAATAAAAATGGCAAGAATAAGAAGGGGTCCCAACTCCTGAGAGCAGCCCCCAAGCAGCCCTCTCCTGCCTTCCCCCCAAATGCACCTGAGAGGTCCATGGGACAGCAACCAGGGCCTCCCCAGAAGATCCCAAAACCAGGACAGGCTTCATGCAGGAAAGTAGAGGAAGATTGGCTGCAAAATATGTCTCTGGCACATTTTTTGAAGGAGCAAGAACTAGAGTATCTCAGATGACAGCCTCTCCATTGTGGCTGAGGAAGACCTTTTGTCTTGAAACGTCCTCCATCAATTCCCAAAGACAGGGATAATGCCACTTATTTAGTTTCAGTCCATTTATTTTAGCAGGTCACCAAGAGCAGAGATATTGGAGGCAGTTTGTGTCTTGTAATTGTTCCTTTCGTTTTTTGTTGTAGTCCATTCTTATCAATGCGTATTGTCATAGTACTGAAGCCTTTGTGTAACTGTACTCACAATTGCCCTTGTTTATATTATTTTTGTAGATATCATTCTGTATTACCTAGATTAGTAGGTTATTCATAGTAATAAACTGAAGTTAGCTCTTACATTATCATTGATGCAGGGACGTAGCTAGGATTTTAGGAAGGGGGGGTCCAGACTAAGTGCCACCATTATAATGGGGCTTGAGTGCGGCGGCGCAGCAGCACACACCAT
>NW_024834102.1:820-1293 GCF_019175285.1 Sceloporus undulatus
ATCACACTATGCTCTTAAAGAGCTACTATTCCAGTGTGACTCCTCTAGCAGCCTCCTGTTGCATGCTGGGATTGGCAGTTTTAAGGAGCTGAACTTCTCTGCCTGAGAATTCTAAATACCCCTCCTTAAAACTGCCAATCCCAGAATGCAACAGGAGGCAGATAGAAGAGTCACACTGGAATAGTACCTCTTTAAGAGCTAGTGTGATAAACATCATTGTTCAGATGTTCTTCTGCATGACATCAGTATGTTATCCAGACCAGATAAATTGAAGCTGATCTGTGTATTGTAATTGCTCTTTATATACATACCTTTTCTTTTCATTACATAGCATGACCTTGCCATTACATGTTTCATGTTCACTTGGGGACCAATAAACCTATTTGGACCTAGTTCCTCCCCCCAACTTGGTTTGGTTTCCCCCCAATAACACCCTCCCCCCAAAAAGGAAAGGAGACCCTAAAAGGGGGGGG
>NW_024834103.1:0-1293 GCF_019175285.1 Sceloporus undulatus
GTTATTATTGTTGGTCCCATAGGTTTTTTTTCCCTTTTACCAATAAAATTAAAAAAAGTACAGAATCCTGAAATCTAGAAAGCATATCCAGGAGAAGGTTTTTTTGGCCACATTGCAAACAATAACCTCCAAAATCCACAAAACTGTGATACCTTTCTCCTGTTTGATGTTTAATACTTTTTCCCAATGAAGAAGTCAGTTGAGCTTCAAAAGCTTGTTTTATCTATTTTGTGCATTTTGGTTGGCCACTAAAGGTATCCCTGTTTTGTGGATTGTGGGTGTTATTGTGGTTTGCTGTATGGTCAACCTCTGGATATGATCCCTAGAGTAGGAATCCCTCTTTGTCTCATGGTGTTTGTGGCTTTTCTCCCTCCCTCCTCTCTGCCCCATAAAAGTCAAGGGGGGACTCGACTCACCTTTGCGAAGGTCTCTTCCAAGGAAATTCAGAGACATATGTTCAATTTGCATTACAGAAATAGTGCACTTCAACACTGCTTTAACTACCATGGGTCAATTCTATGGAAATCTGGTTGGTTTGTGAGCCAATCTCAGGGAACTCTGGTGTGAAAACAGACTACAAACCCCAGAATCCCATAGCATTGAGAAATGGCAGTTAAAGCGATGTCAAACTGCATGAATTCTGCATTGCAGATTCAACCAAAAGCCATGTTATTCAGGAATATCAGTATCCTAAGGGATCTTGTAGCACCGTTGAGACTAACTGTGTGAAAAAAGTTGTAGCATATGCTTTTGTAGACTCGCGTCTGGAGTTTTGTGGAAGAGAGTCATGGCAACCCTAGTAGCCAGAACCTCCTTTTGTCCTCCATTTTGGGAGAGGACAGAGGGAGGCCGAATGGAGAGCTCCCTGGGAAAGAAGCCGTGTCTCTCCAGGCTGAGAGGCCAGAGACCTAGGAGCAGGGCCTCTGCGGTTGGGGAGGAGTCGCTGTCTGAAGCATTGGACCTTCTGGGACCTTCCTTTTGTGCCCATGGAATACAGCTGCTTCTTCCCACCAAGAACCGAAAATAGTCCTCTCCGAAATCCCTTTCTGGGAGCATCAGTGAACTGCCCTGGGCCCTACTATGTTGTAAGAAATAAAAATACACATTTGAAATTATGAAAAACAGCTCATACTTAAATAATAAATGCCTTAAAAGTGGCACCAGATTCTCCTCATCCCACCCTGGGCTTCCCTTTCAGGTTAAAATGTGGTGGGCAAAGCATGACCCACGGCTCCATGCATCAGGGACTTCTCTGTAACCCACAGCGGTCAAAAATGTCTGGGGTCTTTTTGT
>NW_024834104.1:0-461 GCF_019175285.1 Sceloporus undulatus
TAATAATAATAATAGGATTTATTTATATACCGCCCAATCACTGGGAATCCGAGCGGTTTGTGAAATTCACAGATAACCAAACTACACAGGCAAATCAGCTCCTGGCACTGAACAAGCAGAGCTCTGCTCTGGAGCCACAACAAACTACATTTCCCAGAATTCCATAGCATTGATCCAGGACAGTTAAAGTACTGTCAGACTGGGTTATTTCTGCAGTGTGTATGTAGTCTGAGAGCCCTGCAGAGAGAACAACTCTGGTGCTTTAGAATTTAAGCCCATCTAACCCCCCTCTATCTAACTCCCCTATTTAAGTCTCTTCTAAGCCCCCCCTCTAACCCCTCTCTATCTTACTCCTCTTTATCTAACTCTAACTCCCTCTAGGTAGCCCTCCTTCTATAGCCCCTCTTTCTCAAACCCCCTTATTTAACCCACCTTCTATCTAACCCTATATTTTTTTTAAA
>NW_024834104.1:561-1293 GCF_019175285.1 Sceloporus undulatus
CCCTCTCCCCCTGTTACCCCACTTTAACTGAGCCCTCTCTAACCCCCTTCTATCTACCTCCTTCTCTCCATCTAAACTCCCCTCCAAACCCTCTCTATCTACTCCCCCCTCTCTCTAACCCAGTGATCCCCAAACTGTGCTCTGAAGTAATTTTGGACTTCAGCTCCCAGAATCTCAGACTATTGGGTAACATGTCTGAGGTTTCTGGGAATTGAAGTCCAAAATCTCTTAAAGGACACAGTTTGGGAACCACTGATCTAACCCCCTTATTTAATAATAATAATAGGATTTATTTATATACCGCCCAATCACTGGGAATCCGAGCGGTTTGTGAAATTCACAGATAACCAAACTACACAGGCAAATCAGCTCCTGGCACTGAACAAGCAGAGCTCTGCTCTGGAGCCACAACAAACTACATTTCCCAGAATTCCATAGCATTGATCCAGGACAGTTAAAGTACTGTCAGACTGGGTTATTTCTGCAGTGTGTATGTAGTCTGAGAGCCCTGCAGAGAGAACAACTCTGGTGCTTTAGAATTTAAGCCCATCTAACCCCCCTCTATCTAACTCCCCTATTTAAGTCTCTTCTAAGCCCCCCCTCTAACCCCTCTCTATCTTACTCCTCTTTATCTAACTCTAACTCCCTCTAGGTAGCCCTCCTTCTATAGCCCCTCTTTCTCAAACCCCCTTATTTAACCCACCTTCTATCTAACCCTATATTTTTTTTAAA
>NW_024834105.1:0-1293 GCF_019175285.1 Sceloporus undulatus
GTGCACTTTAAAAAAATATCATTGTTTCAATTGCATTGCTATTCTAAAACCAGCCCCCCTACCTGAGGCTCCGGGACCGTGGGCGGAAGCAGGGGGACCTCCGTCCATCCTCCCCCACAGCAACATTCTCGGTGCTCCGGAAGTGCTTGGAGAGGAAATGGAGCTCGTCTGGTGTGGGCTGGAAGGGGAGCTGATGGAGGCGTTCCTGTGAGGAGGAGGAGGAGGACTGTGCGGGAAGATGGGGGGAAGAGAATTAGGGGGATCCTTATTTGCACCCCCTCTGTTCTGCCCTTCCACTCCACACACAACCTGTGGCAGACCTCTGTTTGCTTGGCTTGAGGGTCACGAGGCCACTGGCAGTCAAACTGGCCCCCAGCAAAGCAAAAGTGGGGCTCTGAGCATGGCTCCGGTGCTGGTGTGGCGGTGAATCCACTCCAGGTTTCGGCTCTTTGTCTAGGATTGAAATTCAGTACCTTGGAGAGCAGCCCCAGGATTGCCCAGATTAGAACCTGGACTGCACTTATGCCTCTGCCAGGGGAGATGCCAGCTGCCTTTGCAGGGAGACGCTGGTCCTGCTCTCCTGGCATGGAGTCCTCCAGCAGCCCAAGATGGAAACCGAAGCAGGTGGGAGTCCACCAGGTTTCCTCTTGCCCCCTCCCCATATCTTTTGCCCCCCAACCCCTCCCAGGGGCTTCAAGGAATTTACCCCTTTCTTTTTTTAAAAAAAAAGCAATGGGGGAATTGGCACAGAGGGGGATTCTGGGAGCTGCAAGAGGCTTCAAAAAGAGACAGGGGTCACATGGGGCCCTCACTGGGCTTACCAGCAGCAACTGAGGCTGGATTGTATCTTGAACTCACCACCTCAGCATCCAGCTTGCCCTGAGGAAGCATTTTTGCTGTGACCTGTTTACACCCCACATTTGTAGTTTTGTGAGATATTTAGCCTTCTCTGTCAGAGAGCTATGGTGTCACAACAAACTATAAATCCCAGGAGGCCAATAGCAGCCCTGGCAGTTAAAGCAGGGTCACATTGCATTAATTCTGCAGTGCAGATGCAGCCTAAGTCCTTCACCAAACTACAAACCCCAGATTCCCTTGGAGTGTGGTGGAGTCTCCTTCTTTGGAGGTCTTTAAACAGAGGCTAGATGGCCATCTGTTGGGGATGCTTTGGTTGAGATTTCCTGCATGGCAGAATGGGGTTGGAATGGATGGCTCTTGTGGTCTCTTCCAATTCTACAATTCTATAATTCCCATAGCATGGTGCCTTGGCAGTTAAAGCAGTGGCAACAACAT
>NW_024834106.1:0-694 GCF_019175285.1 Sceloporus undulatus
GCATTCCCTTCATCTTCCAAGATGGTCATTTTATCAAAGACGGAGATTAGGTTTGTCTGGCATGACTTCTTTCTCTGAAACCCATGTTGACTTTTGTGATGATGGCATTGCCTTCTAGATGTTCACAGACTCTCTCTTTAAGGATCTGCTCCAGAATCTTTCCTGGGATTGATCTCAGACTAACTGGAGGATCATTGTTGGGACCCTCTTTTCCCCTTTTTGGGGACAACGCTTGCTCTCCTCCAGTCGGCTGGGATTTCTCCTCTTCTCCAGGAGTCCTCAAAGACTATTATGGCCAATGGCTCCAATATGACATTTGCCAGTTCTTTTAGTACCTTTGGATGTAGTTCATCTGGACCCGGAGACTTAAATTCATTTAGATTAACCAGGTGTTCCTCTACTATCTCTTTCCTTATTCTGTCCTCTGCTCCATTATCTTCAGGTTGAGCCCCTTTTCCTTTTCTGAGAAGACGGAGGCAAAGAAGGTCTTGAGTAACTCTGCCTTTTCTCTGTCTTCTCTTAGCATTTTGCCATCTTCTCCATTCAGTGAACCTACCGTTTCCTTCTTCCTCCTTTTGCTGCGGACATATCCAAAAAAGCCCTTTTTATTGTTCTTAACCTCTCTAGCAAGACTGAGTTCATTCTGTGCTTTAGCTTTTCTGACTTTACCCCACAAATGCCTCCTATTTCTTTG
>NW_024834106.1:794-1293 GCF_019175285.1 Sceloporus undulatus
TTCCTTAGTCTTCCATCCTGGTTTCTTGAGACGTCTCCCGTTTTTCTTTCTCACTGGAACTGTTTGAAATTGTGCCTTCAGTATCTCTCCTTTGAGAAGCTTCCATCCGTCCTGAACTCCTTTATCTTTTAGTATTTCTGACCATGGAATCGCCCTCAATACTTCTCTAAGTTTACTGAAATCCGCTCTCCTAAAGTCTAGGATGCATGTCTGACTCTGCCTGGCTTCTCCTTTCCATTGTATTACAAACTCCAGGAGAACATGGTCACTTCCACCTAAGGATCCCACCACTTGCACCCCATTAACCAAGTCATCCTTGTTGGTTAGGATCAGATCTAAAATAGCTGACCCCCTTGTTGCCTCTTCCACCTTTTGGACCATGAAATTGTCTTCCAGGCAAGTGAGGAATTTGCTAGAGAGACCTTGAGGATTTGGCAGAGTTTGACTTCCAACAAATATCAGGATAGTTGAAGTCGCCCACTTTCTGAGTGTGTAGTCA
>NW_024834107.1:0-1293 GCF_019175285.1 Sceloporus undulatus
GTGTGAAACTTTAGAGAATAAACAATGTCAGAATTATTGTTGGCAAGGTCAAAGGATGGAAACCAAGTAACCCATAAATTATCTAATAAATTTACATTTCTAAGGATTTTTACTTGTGTTTTTAGTTTTTCCATAAGTGCAATATTGAAGATGCAGTTACACCACTAATCTAATGACAATCTCTTAAGATCTTTCCATATCAAGACAATGTCTAATATTGCTGTCAGGCATAGAAATATAATAAGAACTTTGCATAACAATTGTTTATGATCTTTCGGGGGAAAAGATAGAAAAGCATTGTTGATGAGACAGGAACTGTCTGACCAGTTATTTCAAGGAACACATCTGTCCAAAATTTCACTGTATTTGGGTACTTCCACCCCCACCCTCCAAATGAATATATGTGCCAGGCTCTTTATATCCTCACCACCAGGTGCCCTACAGATTAGGATTATCAAATGTTGAACAATTGCTCCTTACATTGGAGATTTGTATTCGGTTTTATATAATCATATAGATCTCTTGGTCTGTATAGGTTTTTCTCCTCCCATCCTTTGAATGTATCAAATATTTTCACATCATAAAATAATGGAAGGCATAAAAATGGGGTTAAACCTGAAGCAAATGGTAATAAATGTTTCCTCCAATAAAGTCAAATTCTAAAGTTTTTGCACAAAACAGAATTAGCAAAATTTTCAATGTTTGCTTTTGATTTCTAACAAAGAAAACCCTCTGACCCAATGAATATGCATTTTGCCAATTTCCAATAAAGACCAAATTTCAATGTTGTTTTTTGATCATTATTCTCTCAGTCTTGAGGAAATTTGTAAGCTTCAGAATTTAAATTTAAACCTGGAACTCCTAAATCCCTTTTTGTAGTAAATTTATGCATTGCTGATTTGATTACATTTATTTACATGTATGTTTGTTAGCAAATTCATTATTTTTTGCCACAGAGAAAGTGTTCCATTGGGAACTGTGAAAGTTTGAAAAAGGAAGCTTAACTTAGGTAAAATTAACATTTTTATTGAAGCTATACATTCCAACAAAGACATATTGAGTTTTCCCATTTATTTAACTTCTTTCTAATGGATTTGATTAAGGGAGCATAATTTAGTTGGAGCAACTTAAATAGTTTATGGAGAATATTGCACATAGATATTTTAATGAAGAAGTAGCTACAAGAGTTAAAAGGAGTTTGAAACCATCCTGTTCAGAGAAGCCTTCCCAGGCATTGCATAATTGTCGCTTACTATCATGTTCTTTTGTTGCCTGTTTATCGAACCATTTCCT
>NW_024834108.1:0-1293 GCF_019175285.1 Sceloporus undulatus
GCAGACACCAAAACATTCTGCGCATTCTATATTATGGCTCATCATGACCTGTTTTGAAAGGCCGTTTGAGATATTTGGCTGAGCAAAGGCCGGTCGTATGTGGCATCTTTAAACGACTTTTTGAAAAATTGGTTTTTATTTATTTATCTAATGGCGTCCTAAAACCGCCCATTCCGTCTCGCGCGCAGCGAGGGCGACCGTATAAAACAAGGAATTAAACGATACCATAAAATTTACGAGGGGCTGTTAAAATTAACAAGTGGCAAAACATTGAACATTAAAAGCCTGATGGAACAGGACAGGCTTTATGGCTTGCCAAAAAAGCGGAGGAAGAAGGGAGCCGTTCGTGGTCAACGAAAGAGTGGAAACAAGGAAGATGAGACCAATGCCGATTTCTCCTTCTGCCCTGAATGGGAAAAAAAGAACTCAGGTGTTGTTTTTAAACATAATTACTAAACATTTTATTTTATTGTATTTACTATCCCACCTTTTTCCCAGCGCAGGATTTAAGACGGCTTCCGGAATGAATCAAAACGAAATCCATCTCATCGCTTTCAACCCCGAAGAGCAATTAAAAACAAGCAAGCGATCATCTACAAACCAAGCGCTGTGTTAAAACTTTGAAAAACAGTTAAAAACTTGTCAAGAAAAGGGTAAGAACATGGCACACTATTAAAAGACCTCTCCACACCTGTCTGTATGAAAGGTCTTTGCCTAATGTAGAAGGAATAGCTTCCGGTGGAAAGGATTTCCATAGTTTGGGAAGAGCCTTCCGCAGCGGATCTCAAAATTTGGGTCGGCTCATAGAAGGAATTAAAGTCTTTCAGATAGTCTGGATCTAAGCCATTTAGGGCTTTATAGATTACAACCAACCCCTTTGAATCGTAGCTGGAAACAGATCAGTAGCCGATGAAATTATTGTACCAAGGAGTTTCTGTTCTCTCGGTAATTGGCTCCAGGCAATAGCAAGCTTTTACCTACTAGAGTTTCTGAATGCTTTCCAAATGCGGCCCCTATTTGCAGCATGTTACTGCAATCCAAATGGGATGCGACCGAGACATGTGTCACCATGGCCAGGTCAGACATCTCCAGAAGCAAGCGCAGCCGGTGCCCTAATTTTTTAACCGTGAAAGGCAGACTTATGCCCCTTTTGGTAATACAATCACAGGCAAACCCTTTGAAAAAATAATCTTTCCTGTGATGAATCAAATCGATCGGTTCATTGACTTGATTCACCTTAGTGCAGAATTATACATCATGTCTCTTTTTAAATTCTGTCCCTCCCCTCCCTTC
>NW_024834109.1:0-785 GCF_019175285.1 Sceloporus undulatus
TCCCCTTCTGTTTTCTCTCTACACACTGTCCTTAGGTAAACTCATCCACTCTTTTGGTTTTTCCTACCATCTGTATGCCGATGACACCCAGTTGTATCTTTCCACCCCTGACCTTTCTCCAAGGCTTGAACAGCAAGTTTCATCTTGCCTCACAGCTGTCTCACAGTGGATGCACCATCGGCGTTTGAAGCTCAACATGTCCAAGATGGAGCTTCTTATCTTTCCTCCTAAGTCCACCCTTCAGCACTCATTTTCTGTCTCTGTGGACAACATTTCTATTCAACCAGTCCAGAAAGCCCGCAGTCTTGATTTTATCTCTGATTCTTCTCTGTCGTGTATCCCTCAGATCCAGACCACAGCCAAGGCTTGTACAGTAGATTCTTTTTGTACAATATTGCCAAAATCCGACCATATCTCTCCGCCTCCACTGCCAAGATCCTGGTCCATGCCCTAGTGTCTCACGACTTGATTACTGTAACATCCTCCTGGCTGGGCTTCCTCTTTCTCACCTCCGTCCTTTAATCTCTGTCCAGCATTCAGCTGCACACACTATCACATCCGCCCACTGCTCTGACCATATCCCTTCACTGGCTCCCCCTCCCTTTCCGTATTCAGTATAAGCTCCTGCTGTCAATGTTTAAAGCCCTCCATGGACTGGCCCCTCCTTACTTATCAGACCTTATTTCTCCTCACCTTCCCACTAGGGCCCTCCGTTCTGGTAGTCAAGATTGGCTGTCCCAGACCAGGATTTCCTCTGCCCCATCTCGGATTCACCCCTTTTCACT
>NW_024834109.1:885-1293 GCF_019175285.1 Sceloporus undulatus
CCCTCCTTACTTATCAGGCCTTATTTCTCCTCACCTTCCCACTAGGGCCCTCCGTTCTGGTAGTCAAGATTGGCTGTCCCAGACCAGGATTTCCTCTGCCCCATCTCGGATTCACCCCTTTTCACTCGCTGCCCGTCACTCCTGGAACCTTCTTCCCCCGCGAGCAAGAGCCATCACTTCTTTAACCAGCTTCAAAACGGAGCTGAAGACCATCCTGTTCAGAGAAGCGTTCCCAGGCATTGCATCACTGTCCCTTGCTATTTGATGTTCTTTTGTTGTCTGTTTTATTGAATCATTTCCTGTATTGCTATGTATTTTATATGTATTATCCTACTATAGAGGCCCCTTTCCCTCCATCACTCCCTTCTCCTTTTGTGTCGTGTCTTTTTAGATTGTAAGCCTGAGGGG
>NW_024834110.1:0-1293 GCF_019175285.1 Sceloporus undulatus
ATGTTTATATCTGGCATGGCACATCCTCCTCCCTCTTTCTTCTCTTTTAAATTGTTCCACTTAATTCTTGCTTTACCTCCTTTCCAAATAATTTGTTTAAGTTCTTTATTCCATTGATCTATGATTCTTGGGGTTATGCTAATTGGTAAATTCATAAAAAAGAAATGGACTCTTAGGGAGTATGGCCATTTCTATTGCATTTATTCTGCCAAGGAGGGATAAATTTAGGTTTGACCATCTATACAACTCTTTATATATCTTATTCCACATTGTTTTATAATTATTATCAAAAAAGATTCATGTTGTTATTGCATAACCAGACTCCTAAATATTTTACTTTATTTGTGACTTGACATCCCGTTTTTTGTTTCAATAATTATTTTTCTTGCTTATTCAAATTTTTTGGCATTATCATAGATTTTCTGTTGTTGATCTTAAATCCTGACAGTCTTCAAAACCAATTTAATTCACACATTAAATGTTCGGTATTATTTATCGGGTCTTCAAGAATCACAACTAGGTCATCCGCAGAGGCTCTCACCTTTGTTTCTTCTCCCTTTATTTTAAGTCCTTTTATCCTTGAATTATTTCTAATCTTCTTTAACAAAAATTCCAATTCAATCATGAATAATAATGGCGAGAGCAGACATTCTTGTCTCCTTCCTCTTCTTATATTAAATCCTTTTGTTAGTTCTCCATTAATTTTTAGACAAGCTCACTGGTTTTTATAACTTTCTCTCACTCTATCTTGATCCTCTTCTTTCTCTTTCTTTCTTCTTTAACCTGAACCTTTGCTTTCCTTGATTCTTCTTGTCGTTTTCTTGTTTGTAAGTCAGTCATTTGCTTTGCTTTTCGCCCCTTTCTTCTTAAACACTAACACTGTCTCTCTACTCTTACATTCATAACTTTCCTACTTATCTGTGACTTCCTCCGCTTTGTGAGAATGATCCAACTAAATGCTCTCTTACACATTGCTCTCTCGCTTATACCCTCCTCATTCAATATCTTAACAATACTATACTTTCCAAATGTTCCAACTACTATATTGTATCTGATATGAATATCTTTGACACAGATAATAACCACTAGCTTTTCCAGTCTTCTTTTTCTTTCTCTATAATCATCATCGTTGAGATTCTATAATATGCTATATTGCTTTTTTCTTATTTGTTTGTGTGTTTCTATACTGCTTCCTTAGTTTATCTCTTTCTCCCTCTAACAAAAATACACATTATTTTCTTATATAATTAAATTAAAAATACACAGAAGAATAACACAGTTAGTAAATTAAAG
>NW_024834111.1:0-1293 GCF_019175285.1 Sceloporus undulatus
AAATTAAAAATTAAAAAAAGATAAAATTGTTTAAAACACTTAAAACGATACAACACCCCCAAGCTGGTCCTTTAAAAACATTCTGTTTTACAAGCTTGTTAACAGGGGCAGGTTACAGAGCCCACACAATACCCCTGTTGAAACAGTTCCACTGGCTGCCAGTTGGTTTCTGGACACAATTCAAAATGCTGGTTATGACCTATAAAACCCTATATGGCTCAGGTCCAGGCTATGTGAGCTAGCCTGCGCCCTAAGATCTACAATCTGGCTGCAGCTCTTTGGACCAGTTATGGTTTCTGAACTTTAAAGGCAGCCCCAAGTACAGTGTGTTATGGTAGTTCAAAATGGGATGTAACCAAGGCATGTACCACCGAGGCCAAATCTGTAGTTTAAAGGAATAGGCACAATTGACACAAATTTTATTTGTATTGTAATCCCCTTTTTGAAGGTTTTTTGTCACAAAAAGTAGGAGATATTGGGAGATTCAAACAAAACATGCAAATGGAATGAGATAATCTGTTTTGCAGATAAGCCCCAAATGTTGCTCTTTCAAAATGATTGCCACATATCTCTTCTATTTTGCCCAGACTCAAGTCATATAAAGAATGAGGTGACTGCTGGGTTGTAGCTGACAAGGTATTTAAAAGAATTGCTGCCATAAGCACTTGGGGAAATTATTTTCTGGTCTTCTTTCACATTCTACCAACCTTCCCAGGAAAATCCCTTCTCTGGTCCATATGGCAAAAAACATATGCCTGGGTGGCCCATCTGTTGCAAATACTCTTTCCAATTAACAGTTTGCTGTAAGTTTAACCACTGCTCACTGTGCATCTTGATAGATTCAGTTACCCTTAGGGTTGCCATAAGTCAGGAGCTCCAAACAGGGACAAATGTAGGACACATTTTTTTAAATGGAGGACACGCCAAAAAATAATGATTTTTAAAAAAACGTTAATATAAATGCATGTTTCTTAGACATGGTCAAAATGGAGGACACTTTGTTATTTAATAACAAAAATAAAATAAAATAAAAAACCAAGGCTGGGTTGTATATATTTAAAAATAAAAGAAAAACTTTTCCCTGCCCCTGGCCCAGAGGCCTATCCTCCTCCTTTGCCTCCTCCTCCTCCTCCTCTTACTCCTTTGCCGCCGCCTCCGCCTCCTTTGCCTCCTCTTCCTCCTCCTTTGCCTCCGCCTCCTCCTCCAAGGCTCCTGACACTGGCCAATGGCAGACTGGGGCTGGAATCTAGGCCAGCCCCTGCTCGTCTGCCATTGGCCAGAAGGCTTAGGAGG
>NW_024834112.1:0-1293 GCF_019175285.1 Sceloporus undulatus
TACTGCCCAAATTTATGTTTTTGTTTCAAGCCATACCTGTTCTTCACTCTCTCAAACCTTTCAAAAACTGGCAATCAGATATCTTAAAATTTGTTTGGAGCGGGAAGAGGGCAAGGATTAATGAAAAAATTTTGTGTGACTGTAAGATCAGGGGGGACTAGGTTTACCCAACCTGAAATTGTATTATTTTGCATTAGTACTAAATTGGCTTTCTACCTGGATATTATTAAATGACGAAAAGCTCCTAGCACTCGAAGGTGAAGACATGAGATATGGATGGCATGGATATATTTTTTATGGGAAAGATAAGTTACATAAAGAATTTAAGAATCATATTGTCAAAAAAGCCTTATTCTTTGTATGGGAAAAACTTAAAACAAGATTATGTAGAAATATTCCACAGTGCTGCTCAACCCATGAAGCCTTTTTTAGTAAAGAAGGCATTGCAAAGCTCAAGTGGCAACAATACTCAGACCTATTGTCAGATATTGTCAGTAGAGGGCAAAGTAACAATAAAATCTCAGGCAGAACTTAAGGAAGCTGGTATAACATGCCACTGGTACTTATATAGACAACTATATGAAAGATGGAAAATTGATAAATAATTAAATGGGACAGAAAACCAAAAAACTCAGTGGGAAGAAATTACATTAAAGGGGAAAACGAAATTGGTTTCCAGATATTATAAGATGTTACAAGAATGGGATACGGAGGAAGAAATAATAAGACATTCTATGGTAAAGTGGGTGCAAAATGTAGGCCATAATTTGGATTATGAAGAATGGATCAAAGTTTGGACGAAGGGCCTAAAAAATACGACCTCGCAGGAACTAAAAGAAAATGTCTACAAAATAATAATAATAATAATAATAATAATAATAATAATAATAATAATAATAATAATAATATGTTTTATTTATATACCACTATAAAAATACAAATCCTATTTGTTGGAAGTTCCAGGGAAAAATTGGATCGTTTTTCCATTTGTGGTGGTCATGCAAAATAGCAAAGCAGTTTTGGGTTAACATTCATAAATGTTTAAATGTAGATATGAAAATCCAAATTCCTTTCAAGCTAGAGGTCTTTTTGTTAGGTATGATCAGCAATGATCTTATTAAACAAAATGGTAAATTTTTATTCTATGCTTTAACATGTGCAAGAATAATCTATGCAAAGTTTTGGAAAAATTCAAAGGCACCGTCAACAGAACAATGGCTAATCAAGCTATAGGAGATGGCTGAAATGGACAAATTAACGTGCTGGATGAAAGACAAAACGGAAGATCATGTT
>NW_024834113.1:0-1293 GCF_019175285.1 Sceloporus undulatus
TCTACAGTGTGGGAATAGTAGAAATTTGTAGTTTTACAAGGTCTTGAGCCTTCTCTGCCAAAGAGTGCTGGCACCTCACAAAACTATAAATCGCCAGATTCTGTAAGATTGAAGCCATGGCACTCAAAGTGGTGTCAAATTGTATTATGTAGATAAACCCCCAGTGCCATGAGATCATTGGAAGAAAGGTGAGTTATAACTATAGCTGAAAAAGACATAATGGCCTGTTACAGACTGCCAAAATAAAGCTGCTTTGGGTCTCTTTGGAGGTACAGTATGCTGTTTAAATGATGCATGGGTCCTAAGAGTCCGGAGGTTGCGCCAAAGCCACACTCCATTCCTAAGCACTGGAGCGCAGTTTGGTGCAGCTTCCGGATTCTTAGGATGCATGCATCGTTTAAACAGCATACCTCCAAAGAGACCCGAAGCAGCTTTATTTTGGCAGTCTGTAACAGGCCAATGATTATCATTGTAGGTAATAAATACACTTAAACCAGCAGCTTATTGCAAGCTGCATTGGAAGGTATCTTCATTCAGCAGAAAACCCTGACTCTGGAAAGCATGAGACAATAATTTTTACCATACAGAATGGCCAGGAAACCTATCCAAGGCTAACCGTGTCGCAGCAAAATACAATTTTCATACGTGGTCAACATGGCTACCCTTGGATATGTTTTCTGGATTTAAAAATACTGAATTTGGCTGCAATAGGGGAAAGAGGGAGTTAATGGACTGGGACTTTTTTGAGGTTTTTACATTCGACAAAGGTAAAACTCTTCCATTTGGAGTACTACCCACCCCAACAAGCCAACAGTACTTACGCCTAAGAATCTCCCTCTGCTTCCGGACGTACCACGTGTAGAGGGCTGCACGCTTCTGGGTTTTCATGGGGGTCCCCTTGTTGAGATGCTGGGAGAGATGAGACTGGTTCAGTCCAGTGACGTCCACCACTTCCCTTTGGGGGATGTTGTGTTGTTGCATGTAACCTTTTATCATTTTTGCCGCCCGCCAAGGGTCCTCGCTAAAAGGAAGGGGGAAACAACAGTTAACCTCCAATGAATATAAGTATTGAAGGAGTACAATTAAATCAGGTAAAACACCTGGGTGTGGACGTGAAATAGAAAGGGGATGGGAAATTAAGTTCCTTTTCCCCATCCCTGAGAGGTAAATATGAATTTGAAGGGAAATTATTTCAATTTTACTCGGATTGGAACCCATGATCATTCCCATCAACTTTCCCAACTTGGCGGGGACAATCCTGGTTAATCCTCTCTCTTCCCACTTTTTCTCCTT
>NW_024834114.1:0-686 GCF_019175285.1 Sceloporus undulatus
TTGAAAAAAAGAGAATTCGAGAGGAAAAATTGGTAGAACTTAATGAGAATTTGAAAATGAAGGAATTGTTACTACAGAAAGATCCAAATAATAAGAAAACTCAATATGAAGTAAAATTTTTGCGAACACAAATTAGAGGATATTTGACAGAGGAAATGGCAAATAAAATGAAATACGTCAAACAGAAATTTTTTGAGGGAGCCAACAAAGTAGGGAAAATTTTGGCATCACAGCTGAAAAAGGAGAAAGCTAAGAGATCAATAATAGCCTTAAAAAATGGAGAGGAGATTATCTCAAATCAGAAAAAAATAAAAGCAGCATTCTTAAATTTTTATAGAGATTTGTATAGAGAGGGGAATGCAGAGGAGGTAGATATAACTAAATATTTGGAAAAGACAAATTTGAAAGAATTCACAGAGGAGCAAAGAGACAGGCTAAATGGTCCTATTACCGAGCAAGAATTGGTTCATGTAATATCTACTAGTAAGGCAGGGAAATCCCCAGGCCCAGATGGGTTTATAAATGAATTTTATAAAATCTGTGTTGATCAAATTAAGCAACCTTTATTAGATGTAATGAATGAGATCAGGTTAGGTAGGATACCCCAAACATGGGTTCAATCCAATACGATATTGTTACCTAAGGAAGGGAAAGATTTATTAAGTCCCAAAAATTATAGGCCTATT
>NW_024834114.1:786-1293 GCF_019175285.1 Sceloporus undulatus
AAAATCCCCAGGCCCAGATGGGTTTATAAATGAATTTTATAAAATTTCTGCAGATCAAATTAAGCAACCTTTATTAGATGTAATGAATGAGATCAGGTTAGGTAGGATACCCCAAACATGGGTTCAATCCAATACGATATTGTTACCTAAGGAAGGGAAAGATTTATTAAGTCCCAAAAATTATAGGCCTATTTCATTGCTAAATTCGGACTACAAATTATTTGTTTTGATATTGGCATTAAGATTAAAAACAATTTTAAAAGATTGGATACACCTGGATCAGAATGGATTCCTTCCTAATAGGAAAATCAAGGATAATATTCGGAATATACTAAATTTGGTGGATGTACATGAGAAAAAAATTGATAAGAAAATGGCCATGTACTTTATTGACGCTGAAGAAGCCTTTGACAATATCGACTGGAAGTACATGTTTGGGGTATTGTCAATGGTAAAAGCTGGCCCGAGTTTTATAAAGATGATTCAAACAATCTATGAAAGACAAGA
>NW_024834115.1:0-1293 GCF_019175285.1 Sceloporus undulatus
GGGGGGAATTGAACCCTGATCTCCAGAGTCTTAGAGTCCATCTTGTTGTTAGCTGCCACTGAGTCTTGCTTTGGTGGACTCCTTTTCCTATTGGGAACCATTCTGTTTCTCCATACTCAGTTCGGACAGAAGCTTTTTGTCCTGCACACAGGTTACTATCAGGACAGTCAAATGTAGTGGTAATTCCATTTTCTTTGAGAGCATTCCATAGCTTTCTGTGACCTATGCAGTCCAAATGAAGCACATGCGCATATATATATATATATATATATTTGGAGTTCCCTGATGCACTCTATTATCCGTCGTATGTTTCTAATATGAGCCCCAGTACATCTTCCTTACCTGAATCCAGCTTGCATCTCTGGATTTCTCACTCCATATATGCATCTACGCTACAGAATTAATGCAGTTTGATACTGCTTTAACTAGGACTGCTTTAATCTGGGATTTGTAAGTCCATGAGATATTTATCTTTCTCTGTCAAAGACCTCTGGTGCCTCACATAACCACAAATCCCAGGCTTCCATAGGATTTGTTAAAGCGGTCTCAAACTGCATTAATTCTGCGGTGTGGCAGCAGCCTTATTCGTCTGCCACTCCAACCACTATACCACACTGCCTCTCTTGACAGAATATTAACACTAATAACAAGAACATATATTTATTTCTTACCCAACTGTCCCCATGGATCGAAGAGGGGAACAACAACACACCAACAGGGACAAAACGTCGGTTAAAAACACAACATCAGTTTAAAAGAACAAACAAGACATTACAGTACATGCCCTTAATGTAAATCATGTCTCTGCACAACAAGTGGTTCCCTTATGTTGGTCCTCCAGGTGTTCTGGACTTCAACTCCCAGAAGCCCCACAAAGCTTAGCCAACAGTCAGGAATTCTGGGAGCTGAAGTCCATGGAATCATAGAAGGGTTGGAAGAGACTCCAAGAAGGGCCCTGATCCAGTCCAACCCCATTCTGCCATGCAGGAACTCTCAATCAAAGCATCCCCATTGACAGATGGCCATCCAGCCTCTGGAGCTCCAAAGCTTGGCAACCACCGCAAAGAGCGTAGAGTGGTTTGAATGTTGGACGACAACTCTGGAGACCAGGGTATGGAGCACAAAAACCCACTGCGGTGACCTTTGGGCCAGTCACACTCTCTCAGCCTCAGAAGAACAAATCTTGCCAAGAAAACCCTATCATAGATTGGCCTTTGGGTCTCCATGAGTCAAAAATGACTTGGAGGCACACAACAAGAAGAATAACAAAACAAAGCATCACAAAACATATCC
>NW_024834116.1:0-1293 GCF_019175285.1 Sceloporus undulatus
TGTGTGCTTGCTTGTGCTACTGTGCTACTTTCATTTCCTCTTGCTCCTGGATTATTATTATTATTATTATTTGTGTTATATGCGGATGCTACAGTCAGAATGCCTGCGCTGCATTTCCCTTTTATTCCCAATTGATTCCATGGGTCAGTTGGAACTGGCAGGTCACTCTCTCTCAGCCTCAGTGGAAGGCAATGGCAAAGCTCCTCTAGCAGGAGGAAAAGGGTCAGGTCAGGTCAGGTCAAAGGCAGGGCATGAACGGAGCTCCCATCAGGCACCTTCCCCCCTTTTTTTTATTTTTTAAAATTATTTTTGACAAAATATGTGGATTTTTTTTCCCCTTGAGGCAGATATAGATAGATAGAAAATGGCTAGCTGCTTGTTCACTTTCCCTTCTATTTGCTGGCTTCCAGCAAAGGGGAAATGTTGCAAAGGGCTAGACTTTTTTTCCTTTGCGAATCAATGCTATAATTCGAATGTTACATTTGTTGCTCTTGTCAATTAGGCAACTGGCAAAACGATACATGCTTTTGCTACTGTCTCTTCAGGGCTAGCCCTGAATTGCTTTTAAAAGCAAAAAAGAATGCATGGCAATCGCATCCTTTCCTGGCATTTCCGAGGTGAGGAATTTATTATTATTTTATTATTATTATTATTACATGTGTATGAGGCATTCTGGAGTGGCAAGGAGCTGGGTATACAGGATGCATTAGCTTGCATTTTGGGGTTGAAAATGGGGCCAAGGGCTGATCATAACCTGCACTGACCCAAATGCCCACACACACACACACACAGGTTTTAAATTTTGACGTGCGCACTTTGGGGCATTTTGTGCATGGCTCTTTTAAAAAAAGGAGGGGGGTGGACACTTCTGATGCTCCTGCAAATGTCACGTATGACGATTGCTTGATTGACAGCAGGCGCCTTCAAGTTAAACCCGATAAGGCATTTGGGTTAAAATGCCCCTCAAATCTTGTGGGCACTCACTAACGGAGAGATTCGGGGGAGGGGCATCTGGATCTACCCAGTTCCACCCACGTTAACTGGGCCAGTGGGAATGGGGCCATATAGAACTTGAATATGTCTTTGTCTAAAATGCAGAGACAGATGGTGACCTGACCTCTCTTCCATTAAAGGACAACTATATTCTATGGCAGTGATGGCGAACCTTTTTAAGGTTGCATGCCGGGGGCGGGGCTTCTACCCCCAGGATGGGGGCTGGGTGCAGGGCGGGACTCCCACCCTCCAAGGGGCGGGGCTCCCACCCCCTTTTCAGAGGGAGGGAGCCTCTGGCTC
>NW_024834117.1:0-1293 GCF_019175285.1 Sceloporus undulatus
CTTTCAGGTTAAAATGGGGTGGGCAAAGCATGACCCATGGCTCCATGCATCAGGGACTTCTCTGTAACCACAGCGGTCAAAAATGTCTGGGGTCTTTTCGTGATCTTAGGATGTGAGGGACATTTCCGCCATGTTTTGTGGGACCCCTGGGTCAATATAACGCCATAAGAAGAGGTGTCCTCCGCTCGCTTCCCAGAAGCATGGCGAAAACGTCCCTCATGTTGATGTTGATGTTTTTAATTGTTGCTTGCTTATTTTAACCAATTCTGTTTTATATTATTTTATACATATTTTGTACATTGGCGGGTTTTATTTTTATTGACTTGACCATTTGTATGTACAGCACTGTGTACATTTACAGCGCTATAGAAATAAACAACAACAACAACAACAATAATAATAAGTTGCACTCTCTCAGCCTCAGAGGATGGCCATGAAAACCCACTCTGAAGGAACCTGCCAAGAAAACCCCTTCAGAGACTCCCATAAGGTCACCATAAGACCTGGAAACAACTGGAAGGCAGACACCAAGAACAACATTGGGAAATAGGGGCATGCCTTGCCTTGGGAAAGTGCAATGACTGGGCTCCAGTCAATGGAGGTCTTCTTCAGGCAGTAAAGGGAGGTTTATGCAAATACAGAATGACATCACTGCTACGGAAGGCTCTCTTGACCAATCAGACAGCAAGATGAAGGTTCTTCTAGAAGCTTCTGTGAGAAGGAGATATAAGGCCTGAGAGACCAAGAGACAGTTGGGGGAATTGTGTCAGTTGGAGATCGAGAGAGAGAGTTAAAGAGTGGATCTTAGAAGTTAGTCTCAGAATTGGACGTTTAGGTCTATTTATTATTTTAATAGCTTGTATGGATTGAACATTATATACTCACAAATATTGTACCTGCAAGATCCTTAATATCTTGTAGGACTTATATTTTAGTTATATTTTGTTATTTATAATAATCATCTCCTTAGAGTATGTACTACTCAGGCAGAGCCAGCCTCCTTGTATTCTGGTGGCCATTTTGTGTGTTGGTTGTGACTGTTGGGAATAATCTTCCGGAACCTTCTCTGAGGCCTCAGTTGAACTGACTATTGGCTTCTCTTTCTCTCCTGAGGCTCCAGAGAGAGAAAGAGGCCAGGCTCCTTGGGCCAAAAGGAAGGAAGTGTGTGTTTTGTGTCTCTTTTCTGAGAGGGTTTTCTTATTACACAGCTCTGCTCCTTCTGGGGAACATGGGTTTTAAAAGGGATCAGAAATGGGAGGATAGTTTTAATACAAGCCTTATTCTTATTCTCCA
>NW_024834118.1:0-634 GCF_019175285.1 Sceloporus undulatus
ATGTAAGAGTTTCCTTGTCTAGCTTGTTTCATGTTTTTGTTTTATATACTGTTTAATTTGGTTAACTGCTATTAATGAATTTCCAAGAGTGGCCACCAGATGGCGCTCCAGGATAGAAGTTGGGTAGAAGCCCAAGGAGGCTGCAGTACCCTGAATGTCCACAAGAGGGAGGCATTGTATTAGGAATGTTCTTGATTGATAAAACCAAAGTCTATGGGGACTAATGTGATTTTCCCATTGGCTCCCATTCCTGAGGGGGCGTGGCCTCCTTCCCTTTACCTGGACCATCCTCTGCTCCCATTGGCTGCCTATCCCCCCTCGGTTGCCCTGAAAGTGAAAGGACCACCGGAAGGAAATGGGGGGAATTTGCGGTGGTGAAACAGAGGAGAAGCGAAGTTGCATTCCCCTCCAGACCAATTCGGAGTGGAATCGGAGTGAGCTTGGAAGCGATTTCTGTGCATTTGCTTGTTACCGATTTCACCAAAATGAGGGGTCACTTTGGAATCACTGCAGAAGCCCCACGGAAGGAGCCCCCAATTAGACTATTTCGACCATGCCAAGAAAGTAGAGAGATGGTTAGCCCTTAAATTAAAAGAGAAGAGAAATAGAAAACAAATCTTCAAAATCAAGAAAG
>NW_024834118.1:734-1293 GCF_019175285.1 Sceloporus undulatus
AGTGAAACTAGACAAAGGGCAAAGAAATTTCTTAGAGCCAGATGTAACTCTTGATGAAATTTTAGAAGCAATAGAGGAAGGGAAAGCCCATAAAACCCCAGATGGCTTTCCCTTAGATTTGTATTAAGCATTTAAAGAAGAGTTATACCAAGTTTCCAAAGAAGCTCTTACTGGTAAAATACCAGATACATGGAAAGAAGCGAATGTGACCTTAATCTTGAAAGAAAGCAAAGCAGACGATGACCCCGCTAATTATAGGCCTCTCTCATTATTAAACTCCGATTACAAAATATACACAGTGATTTTGGCTAAAAGATTTAAATAGATTTAAATAGAGAAAGGTTTTCTCCCTGGAAGACAACTAAAAGAGGACATGCCTTGAATATTTTGGAGGACTATCATAGACATAATGGCAAGCAGCTAGGTTTATTTCTTTTAGACCTACAAAAAGCATCCAATTCTGTAAATTGGAACACAATGTTTAAAATCTTAGAGGGGAGGAATATAGGAGATAGTTTTCGTAGACGGATAGAGAGGTTGTATTCAGATCAAAAGGCTA
>NW_024834119.1:0-1293 GCF_019175285.1 Sceloporus undulatus
GATGATCTCCGTCTGGGCATTGACAGGGGAAGTGTGGCCCTGCTGGTGCTCTTAGACCTCTCAGCAGCCTTCGATACCATTGACCATGGTATCCTTCTGGAGTGCCTGAGGGAGCTAGGAATCAGAGACACTGTTCTACAGTGGTTCCGGTCCTACTTCTCAGGCAGATTCCAGATGGTGGCGCTGGGTGACAGTTGCTCTTCTAAAAGAGAGCTAAAATTTGGCATGCCCCAAGACACCATACTGTTTCCCATACTGTTTAACATTTACATGAAGCCGCTGGGAGAAATCATCCAGAGAAAAGGGGCAGGATGTTATCAGTACACTGATGACACCCAAATATATTTCTCTATGTCTCAGATGGATGCATTGACTAAGGATGGCATCTCTCCTCTGAATGCCTGTCTTGGGGCGGTTATGGACTGGATGAGGGAAAACCGACTCAAGCTGAATCTGGGTAAGACGGAAGTATTCATTATAAGAAAGCCAAGACCAGGTATGGAATTATGTCAGCCAGTTCTGGATGGGGTCACACTTCCCCTGAAAGACTCTGTCTGCAGCTTAGGGGTGCTCCTCGACTCATTGCTTCACCTGACAGCTCAGGTAGATGCGACAGTCAGGAGCACTTGTTATCAGCTTCGGCTGATACACCAGCTGCGCCCCTTCCTGGAGCAGGGAGACCTTGAAACAGTTGTACATGCGCTGGTCACCTCTCAATTGGACTTCTCTAATGCGCTCTATATGGGGCTACCCTTGTACCAAGTTCAGGAACTTCAACTTGTACAAAATATGGCAGCCAGGTTAATTACAGGTACTCGTCGTAACGATCACATAACACTGATTTTGAAATCCCTTCACTGGCTGCCAATTAGTTTCCGGGCAAGGTACAAGGTGTTGGCGATTACCTTCAAAGCCCTACATGGCTTGGGTCCAGAATACCTTCTTCCGTATTGTCCGTCCCGTACTCTAAGGTCTTCAGGGAAGAATCTTCTTCAGCCAATAAAATCTAGGCTAACTTCAGTCACCCAGAGGGCCTTTTCCATCGCAGCTTCAAAGCTATGGAATGACCTGCCGAAGGAGTTCCGCCACATTTCTACTCTTACAGCCTTTATGTTCTTATGTTTTTATATTTTTAGCTGTGGCTTTAATTGTGGATTAACTAATGCTGCAATATTGTAAGTGTAATTTTAACTCTGCTGTGATCCCGCCTCAATCCATTGGAAGAGGCGGGAAGATAGAAATAAAAATTATTATTATTATTATTATTATTATTATTATTATTATTATTAATGA
>NW_024834120.1:0-1293 GCF_019175285.1 Sceloporus undulatus
CCGCAAAAAGCGGGTTCTTTTTGCAGTGTGGAAATGATGCCGCAAGGCGCCAATGACGCACTTGTGGCATCATTTCCGTGCCACGACGTGCAGACACTAAGCATCCGCTATATCAAAATGGCAGTGCCCATGTACAATGGGCACAGCCATTTTGTACGTACTCAGCATGTACTAGGGTTATGGGTGTCCGGAAAGGATGCCCCTTTCTAACCTTAGTACGTGCCGAGCACATACTTTTTGGCGCTCTGGAACCTGCCTATGTTTCCTTTAAGAGTGGAGGCAAGACTCCTGTTTCCTTTCTTGAGTTCTAATATTATCTTTACCAAGGCCAGTTACTTATTTAGTGTAAAACTAAATATGTAGAATTTTGTTTAAGTGGCAAGCAGAATCTGATGAATGAATGAATGAATGAATGAATGAAGAAAGCAGTTACCACAACCATATAAAAATCAATGTATACTTGAGTAGGAGATTGCCTAGTAAGTACAACATAATCACATGTAATTTCAAAAGGGAAAGTTTCCCCAAAATGAGAAGATTGCTTAAAAGAAAGCTGAAAGGTAAAATTATATAGGTCTGACCCTTTCAAGGAAGCTTGGAGGTTAGTTAACATAGGATAACCATTTCTGAATCTTGGCTATGTACATGATTCTTAAGGTGTGGGGGGGGGGGATTAGTGACCTCCAAGTAAACCAGGGTGTCACTTGTTTATATTCTCCTTGTTCATAAAAACTAGAATTCACTGTAGGCAAGCTTCCATTATTACACAGTTATTGTAAAAGACTCACTTGTAGAGCCAGCTATTTCAGTTACAATAATCACAAAAGATTATCTAAGTTTTTTGGCAATGAAGAAACTCTTCAGATAAATGATGAGAGGAATTATCCGGTTACACACCGGCAGTTGGGACGTCCACAGGACGTCCCATTTTAAAAAAGGGGAGTCTCTTCTAGACGCCCCTGAGTCTAATACGGACTGTGTCCGTACAATATGGTGCCGGCCCTTCTACATGGCCAGCGCCATATTGACGTATCGGACGTTGAGCGTCCGAACGTCGCGCGGCGCTAATGACATCACGAATGCGCCCTTGGCGCTTCGCAACGTCATCAGTGCGCCGCGGAAAGAAGCTCCATTTTGGAGCTTCTTTTTTGCTCCGCGCAGGAGCCGCACGGTATGGCTACTGCGGCTCCCACACGGAGCAAGCGGCGGCGGCGGCAGACCACCTCAAAGCGGCAGTCTAGAACCCGCCATTGTGTTGTTTGGGGTGCAGAAGCACACTTAGAACTGACCCAT
>NW_024834121.1:0-1293 GCF_019175285.1 Sceloporus undulatus
ATAATAATAATAATAATAATAATAATAATAATAATAATAATAATAATTTATGTTCTGCCTTTTCCCAGGGGAATCAAGGCGGGTTACAATGATAAGAATAAAACATTGGGGGAAATAAGAATTACAGTTAAAAAGGAACAACCTTCTCTATCCCAACCCTCCCCTTGAAGCAAAAGAGTAAAGCACGCCATATCATTGATCCAATCCAATTCAAGGCCTTCTGTACTTATTTTAAAGTAAATGAAAGAAGCATTGGGAGATTCAGTATTAGATCTCCTGTATCCAATGTGCTTTAGGTTTAAGTCGGTGGGAGAATACAGTAGGTCTGAAAGCACAGGGAAGAGAAATCACTTTGGAATAGTGGCATAAAAAGGTAACGCTTAATTTAGAATCACAGGAAAGGAGGAACGAGATACGTTTCAGTCCGTATTATTCCTGCAAATGTCTTGAATTGTGTTTTCTTTTTAACCCTGACCCCTTTGTTACGCTCCTTGGAACAGGGATATGTCTTTCGCTTATACTCCTTTGTAAAATACCACACTATATAAATAATTATGAATAAGAATTCATCTGGGAGACTGTCATGGAAGGCAAGTGTCTTTGACAGAAGAGACAGTATTAAAGGAAAACAGTCTTGGTCCTTTTTCAGCTGTGTACAGAAAAATTGTTATTTTTTAATTCAGAAGCTGAACGATGCAAAAGTTTAGCCGTAGTTTAAAATAACGACAACCAGAAGAGGTCGACCCAACGGCGGCGGAAGCCTCTGCGCACTACTTTGTTGTCTGAAGTTGTTTTTGACTTGCACAATTTGTATATCCTAAAACTGCAAACATGCCTTAGAACTTTTAAAAGCAGATTTAAAACTATTGTCTTTCAAAACTTACTGGAACCTTTAACCTTGATAACTGTGTCAGAAGCCACTCTTCCAGTTTGCTAAGTAGCTTTAAATGTTGTGAAGCCTAGGCCTACTATTCTTATTAAAGAGTAACATTCTCTCCTTTGCAGAGAGCAAGCACAGTGCTTATGTAGTGCACCAGACCTAGTTTAATTCAGAACACATTTACTTTCTCCTTTCTCTCTCCTTCTCTAAAATGGCTACAAATTCTCTGTCTTTGGGGATCCTGCACACCATTCCTTCGGCCTACAAGGAATGCCTCCAGGATTGAGATGAGGGGGGGTTGTGGAATAGGACGGCTTGTACCTTTGCACATCTTCCATCTGCTTCACTAGGGTTGCAAAAATAATCCACCACTTTAACTGTCTTGTCCCTATGCTATGGCATTCTGGGAACTG
>NW_024834122.1:0-1293 GCF_019175285.1 Sceloporus undulatus
TGAGCTAAAACCTAGGACCTGGGGCAGGGCCTCTAGGGATCTCATTCAGCCCAATGCATAAATTACAAACCACAGTCGCTCACAGTTTGTCATTCAAATCTACTCAATATACTTTCCTGTGTAGAAATGAAGGGAGAAATTTTTAAAGGTCTGTTCTCAGATCAAGGGGAAATGAGAGAATTATTCTTTCTCATTTGCTTGGAGAGACAGGATAAAAAGCGTGAAGTTGAAGGCTTTCATGGCCAGCTTCCATAGCTTTTTGTGGGTTTTTCGGGCTATGTGGCCATGTTCTAGAAGAGTTTCTTCTGGTGTTTCACCAGCATCAGAGATGCCAGCCACAGATGTTGACAAAACGTCAGGAAGAAACTCTTCTAGAACATGGCCAAATAGCCCAAAAACCCACAAAAAACTAAGGATAAAAAGCATTTAGTTTAGCCTCCTTCTTTCTAGCCAGATGGCGAATGCAGAGTATAGTAGTGAGCCCTTGTACCACCACAACTGAGAGAAAGCAAGAAACTGAACCAATTCATAGACCCCTGCAATTTTTCTAGTTGAAGAAACCAATAAATTAATCCTTGCAAATTATAATAAGCTACTGCTCTCACATCTGATCTGGATGTTTGCACAGAGATCTTTCCTCTTTCCTGGAATTGGGCTCCCTCCGAAATGGAGAAGAGGCAACCTCATCTCCTGTCTGAAGATCATGCATGAAAACTGGAAGCTCAATGCCAGGCCCTGCTGTATCGTATCTTTACTGCCACATGTAAAAAGGGCAAGGAAAAACACCTGTTACAGGAGAAGAAAGCAAATAAAGCCTGATCCTTTCTGGTCCAGGTTTAGGTCCTGGGCAAAAGAAGGGAAACCAGGATTTGTCATGGCAGTTAGCGAATGTTGTGTGGCCTGCCCTGCCTGACTGGGGGCCTCCCTGGGGCCCAAATCCATCACCTTCTCTTCTCCCTCAGTCAGCATTCTCACAAAGGAACCAAATTTAGGGGTCTCCCATTGGCATCTTGAGGCACCCACCTTTCCTTTCCTTTCCTGCCAAGGAAACCCAGAAGGAGCCCTTCTTCCCAAGCAGCCAAGGACCAAACCCACCAGCCTTCTAGAACCCTATTCAGGCTCCAAGCCAACCACTAACAATGGTCCAAGTTCAGGGCTTCTTTAACTGTCTGGCTGAATGCTAGGGAATTCTGGGAACTGTAGTTTTGTGAGATATTTAGTCTTCTCTGTCAGACAACTCAGATGCCATAATAAACTAAAATTCCCAGAATTCCCAAGTACTGAACTACAGCA
>NW_024834124.1:0-1293 GCF_019175285.1 Sceloporus undulatus
GGGGAGCCGGCAGCCTTGCACCAGCTTCTGAGGGGCCTCCGGAGGCCCCTCAGAAGCCGGCGCACGTGCTCTGGGGCCGCCGGCTTCTCAGGCCTCCGGAGGACTGGGAAGCAGCAGCCTCGCGCCGGCTTCTAAGGGGCCTTCAGAGGCCCCTCAGAAGCCGGCGCGCGCGTGCACGGACGGCTGCCACACTACTTAGGAGAAGGGTAGCCTTATACGGTGAGTATAGGCTAAACCCTAGATTTTTATTTTAAAAGTTGGGGGTTGTCTTATACGCCGGAAAATACGGTATTACACTGATTTTTTCATTGCCTGAAAGATAAAAGTATGGTATCTTTCATGTATTTATGGGCTTGCTTTGGCAATCTTATATAAATTCATGACTTCCCACAAATATGAAGTTGTCTTGCATAGAAAGACACAGAACAGTGAAAACTTCATTGGCCAACCAAAATGCACAATATACATATTGCAAGCTTTCAAACCTCCACTTCATCAGGGAAAGTTGTTAAAAAATTATGATGATGTTAGTCACAAGCCTGCATTTTGTCAAGATGTTGCTGTTGGCAGTTCAGGTAGTGTTGGAGGGACATTCATGTAGGCCACTCCTTCTTCCGTCTGGACATGTGGGTATTCTAGAGGAAAAAAAAGTTCCATTAGCAAGACCGACAGAGTTGCTCCTATTGAGATCCAAGTTGCCTCTGTCCTTGTCTTGCTAATGGAACTTAACATTTTATTTCCTATAGTACCCACATGGCCAAAAGGAGGAGGAGCTGCCCTGCATGAATGTCTCTCCAACACCGCCTGAACGGACAACAGCTTCATTTTGACAATATTCAGGCCTCTGACTAACATCGTCATAATTTTTTATCCTGCATTATTTTTAACACCTTGCCTGATGAAAAAGCCAGTGGAGCTTCAAAAGCTTGTGTGCATTTTGGCTGGCCCCATAAAGGAATCACTGTTTTGAGGATTTTGGATGTTATTGTACAGTGCGCCTGCGTCATACGCGGGTGTGTTATACGCAGCTTTCACCATATACTGAAAGCTGTGCGGGAGCTCACGGGGTGCAAGGGGTGGCATGTCCCATATGGATGGCGTACATGCGTTACCATGCCGCTGAATGCATGAGCCCCATTCACTTGAATGGGGCTTGAGCATACGTGGTATTTGGCTTACGTGGGGGGGGGGGTCTGGAACGGACTCCCCACGTAAGCCAAGGGCGGACTGTACTTTGATATGTGGGCAACACAGATACCCTGGATAAGTTTTTTTGTATAGAAAGAATTAGAC
>NW_024834125.1:0-1293 GCF_019175285.1 Sceloporus undulatus
TCAAGCCTGAACTTTCCTTAGATGCCAAGATGACTGAACTGAGACTGTCAGATTTTGGACACATCATGAGATGATGTGATTGATTTAAAAGGGATAATAATACTTGGTAAGTTATAAGAGTAGAAAAAGAGGGAGACCACATTACAGTTGGATAGGCTCAGTCGCAGAAGCCACAATGGCTGCATCCGAGGAAGTAGACTCAACTCTATGAAAGCTCTTGCTACCCAGAGTTAAGTCTCCAAGCTGCTACAAGGTCCTTCTGCAAACTGGTTTTCCAGACTAACAAGGCTAAGTCTTTGAACTCTATTTTCAACCTTGTTCTGGCCTCTGAAAATCACCCCGCTCTGCAACATCCTTCCAAAAGAGAACAGCCGAGATCCGAGACAGCAGCCTACAACTTGTAAATTCATGAATCTCTAGCTACATTGGAAAATGCAGTGAAACCCAGCCAGTGAATTGCAAAGGAGGGTTGGGGGTGCACTGCTTCCACGCTGGACCTGCATCCACAACATTGTCAGTTCGATCCCAGGCAGGGCTCCAAGGTTGACTCAGCCTTCCATCGTTTCGTAGGTTGGTAAAATGAGTACACAGCTTGTTGGGGGCAATTGGCTTACAGATGGTAAACCACTTACAGAGTGCTGAGTTCACTATTGAGCAGTACAGAAATGAAAATGCTATTGGTAAAGATAGACATCAAGGCACTAGCAAGAGTGCTCCAGGGAACACCAGGAACTTTTGATGTACACCAGACATGCCTGTCTGGTGCACACTGGGCCCTCCTTTGTGCATCAGGAGCTCCCAATGGTCCCATTGAGCACTGGGTCTTGGTGCATCTTCTTAGCTGGTGGCTGGATGTGCATCAGGGAGCACCCAATTGCACCAGTGCCCAGTGAGCATTGGTCCATGGGGCATTAGTCATTCCACTGGCTAACATCATGCAATAGATGCCCCGACGTGGTCAGGGCAGACCCTAGAATCATGGAATCATAGAGTTGGAAGAGACTCCAAGAGCACCGATTCAGTCCAACCGCCTTCTGCCATGCAGGAATTCACAATCAAAGCACCACCAAAAGATGGCCATCCATTTAAAGACCTCCAAAGAAGGAGACTCCATCACAGTCTCCAAGGGAGTGTTTTCCTCTGTTGAATAGCTCTTACTGTCAAAACGTTCTTTCTAATGTTGAGGTGGATTCTCTTTTCCTGGAGCTTGCATTCATTGCTCCATTGTGTCCTAAGCCCTTATCAGACGAGTGTGGAACTGGGGGTCTTCTGCACTGGGCGGTTCGAATTCAC
>NW_024834126.1:0-810 GCF_019175285.1 Sceloporus undulatus
TACTATTAAAAAGTAGGCTGGCTGCATTTACCCAGAGGACCTCCTCTTCTGTCACTTCCAAGTTAAGAAACAGCCTCTGGAAGAGATCTGATATATCACCGGTCTTTAAGGCTTTAAAAAGGCAACCAAGACGTATCTTTTTCCAGATTAACATTCCAGCAATCTCCTATTAATGTAATTAATTGTTCAACAACTTCTCCAACTGCCTCTGCCCTTGTGATGATCTCCTGTGGTCCAAGAAGCAAAACTGTGGCACTCTTATGGCTCTTACCCAGCACTTTTAAATTCCTGAAATCACGCTGCCAGCACCCAGTGAATTATTAAAGGATTTCCTTTAACTTACACTGGGACCAGTTAAGGAAACTTATTTCTCCTCCTTTACTGATTTTCCAAGCATCAACTGAGCCAAGATACGTGTAAAAGGAGTGTTGAGTAGTAGATATTCCAAGGAGGTATGTATTATAAATAGCAAAATATAACTAAAATATAAGTCATACAAGATATTAGGAATCTTACAGGTACAATATTTGTAAGTATATAATGTTCAGTTCATATAAGCTATTAAAAAACCAAATAAACCCAAACATCCAATTCTGAGACTGACTTCCAAGATCCGCTCTTTAACTCTCTCTCTCTCTCTCGATCTCCAACTGACACAATTCCCCCAACTGTCTCTTGGTCTCTCAAGCCTTATATCTCCTTCTCACGGAAGCTTCCAGAAGAACCTTTATCTTGCTCTCTGATTGGTCAAGAGAGCCTTCCGTTGCAGTGATGTCATTCTGTGTTTGCATAAACCTCCCTTTACTGCCT
>NW_024834126.1:910-1293 GCF_019175285.1 Sceloporus undulatus
CGATCTCCAACCGACACAATTCCCCCCAACTGTCTCTTGGTCTCTCAAGCCTTATATCTCCTTCTCACGGAAGCTTCCAGAAGAACCTTTATCTTGCTCTCTGATTGGTCAAGAGAGCCTTCCGTTGCAGTGATGTCATTCTGTGTTTGCATAAACCTCCCTTTACTGCCTGAAGAAGACCTCCATTGACTGGAGCCCTGTTATTACAACAACAACAACAACAACAACACCTCTTTTCCTTGCAAGAGATTCACAACTATCCCTTCTTTCCTGGATGGGAAGAATAGGAGGATTCCAGAGGCTCCCATTTCCAATAAGATTAGGAGCTCCCAAATTCCCATGGAAGAGGTTTCCTAAGGCATGTGCCAGGACAGAGTGGGGAA
>NW_024834127.1:0-1293 GCF_019175285.1 Sceloporus undulatus
CTCTCTTGCCCACTTTATCATACTCTCTTTCACTGTCTCTTGTTCTAGCTCATATGATAGTAAGATTTTATAGATTTTCCCAATTAATTTCGAGTTGTCTTCTAGCAAGAGTTTCCCTAGATCTGAGTCCCCTTGTGTTTTTACTACTTTATGTTCTTTGAGGTCCTCTTTATATCTTGAGGCAATTTGGTTGTATGCAAACCAATTAATTCTCCAACCCTCTTTATTCAGTTGATCCCTTGATTTTAAAACTGTTTCTTCTCCTTCTTCCCCCAAAATATCCCTGTATCTTATCCACTTATGGTCTATCACCATTTCCTTCCTATAAAATGCCTCTTGAGGTGAGACCCAACCCTCAATGTTTTGAAAGATTCTGGGTTTGTATTTATTCCATATTTTAATAAGGGAATTTCTAATACAGTGTATTTTAAAGGATTTGTTGGATTTATCCGTCCCATAAATTAGATAGGCATGCCAACCATAATTGTTGCCATCCCCTTCAATCTCTAGAAGGTTTGAATTCTCCAACATTATCCATTCTTTAAGCCACAAAAGTCCACAAGCTTCAAAATATAATTTAAAATTTGGTAAGCCTAGTCCTCCTTTGGTTTTCAAATCCTGCAGATTTTTGTATTTGATTTTAGGTTTCCTGCCCTTCCAGATGAATTGCGTCAGGTCTTTATCCCATTCCTTAAATGGTTTGTCAGATGCTATAATAGGGAGCATTTGAAACAGAAATAAAATTTGAGGTAATACCATCATTTTTATACTGGCTATTCTTCCTGTAATTGATAAGTTTAATTTATTCCATTTAAGTAAATCCTGCTTTATTTTTGCCCATGTTTTTTTATAATTCATTTCAAATAAACTATTTAATTTGTTTGAAATTTGAAGTCCCAGATATCTCACTTTCTTCTCTATTTTAATGCCTGATTTGTCTTCCAATTGCCTCTGTTCTCTCTCCCTCATGTTCTTGATTAAAAATGCTGACTTTGATTTGTTAATCTTACAGCCTGTCATAGCACCAAATTTGTCTAAAATTCCCATAATCAATTCTATATTTCCAGTCGGATCTTCCATAAATAAAATCAAATCATCCGCAAAGGCTCTGGTTTTATAGCTCTGATTTTTAATTTTTGTTCCCTTAATTTGGTCATTTGACTTAATTTCTTTTAATAACAGGTCCATTATTAATAGAAATAAAAGAGGGGAGAGTGGGCAACCCTGCCTTGTACCTCTTTTTATATCAATGAATTTAGATTTCTCACCATTTATTCTGATCTGGGCTTTTTG
>NW_024834128.1:0-1293 GCF_019175285.1 Sceloporus undulatus
GATCAAATGGGCATTGGTGCCTTCAGAGGTTTTAGGCCAAATACACTACAAGCGAATTCCCACAACTCTTGTGCAGCTGCTGTGTCTTCCCAGATACAGACACATCTTGGAAATCCTTGAGTGAAAGGGTTATAGATGGCATGAAGGAGAGCATCACTTTCATCAGACCCAACATGGACCCCTAAGCCTATTCCTCATGTACTGAAGATAGACAAAATAGAATGGAAAATGGCCATAATATAGCCATAGTTCAGCATGTTTCTATTTCATTCACTTCAAAAGGAATCATTAATGATGCATTTGGGGCCTATAATTCTATGTGTACTAATCTTGGAGAAGGAAAATAAACCATAGATTTGGACCACAGATGTGTCCCCAAAGGAATCAATGGCATCCTTAACTGGATCATACAAAATAAATCTCTCTTACAATGCAACCATTTTCATTTCCTAGCAGCCACTCAGGCATCTTACAAATTCAACATGTTTAATTTAAAAACAGCATCAGAGAGGGAGAGAGGGCAAACCCGACTTCAAAAGACACATTTAGGATTAGGACAATTAAGGGAGCTCTTATATATCACCTATAATAGTATTATAATAGCTATTTCCTCATCGTTTGTTCATTCTGATCTCAAGCCACAATCATTTAATTGTGTGTGCGTGTATATGTATGTCTCTATATGCATGTGTGCGCGTGTGTGCATATGATCAATAGAGTGGGACATATTAGGATATCATCCCTTCTCTTTTCCTTAACTCCCTGGATCTTCAAGAAAGGGGTGAGAGGGAGGAGACAAGGCTGCAATATGTGTTCATGGTCATCTAGATTTCTTGTGTGATGGGAGACATTTTTAGCACATGAAAGGTTTTCCATGTTGGTCCTCACAATCTGCTTCACTGAACTGATATAAGTCTATGGCAGCCTCTCCCAATCATCCAAGTTTTATTATTTATGTACTTGATTTCCAGTCTGTTTGGTCAAGTTCTTTTCCAACAAAAGGCAGAGAACACTGCAGGGCCCTCTTCCCATAATTGACAATAAAAATAGGAAAACCACATATTGAATCATTAGGAATGGCTTCATTTCAACTTCCTGCACCAGATGCCTCAGTGCATCAAAATGGAGGACCAACCCTGTCTCAAAGCCATGCGAACAGAAGAAGTCGTCCTAATGACACTCTGAGAGCTGTCATTGGCTGTAACTCCAGTCCCTCCCTCCATCCCTGGCCCTGATTGGCTGGAAGCCCAGTCCCTCCCACATCCCACACAGATTGACATCACTGCTACGGAA
>NW_024834129.1:0-1293 GCF_019175285.1 Sceloporus undulatus
AGTGGAAGACCCTATAAAGAATATAGAATTTCTGCTTGGAGAACTGAGAGATTTTTATTTTTTATTTTTTGCATTTCTGCAGGGAAATGTTTGTGGTTTGGGGCAAAAAATGGGATCTTTTTGCAAAAATGTCTCAAATGCACTCCCCCATCATTGAGTTCCATGCCAGGGGAAATGCAGGATATTAATTAATAGATTAATAGATAGATGTATACAAACTTTTGTAATCTTACCCAGTAGGGAAAACTGTTTATAAACCCTCCCTTTCATTCACTACACTTGGTTCTCATATGTCCCAGAGACACACATGTTCCTGGTCTAGGACATGGAATGAACTAGTCAGTTGCAGGAGACGTAGCACATAGCATCATTTAGGAAGATGGCTTTGCCCCAATAGATTCCAGTTGCAGAGCACAAGCTTGTTTTAGTATAAATAAGATGGGCATTCCTTTTGATAGCAAGTCCCTTCTCTAGAATTAAAGAATTATGCACATTCTCAGATACTTGCATATAAAGGATTCCTGATCTGAATCTTAGCAGTAGTTTGGCTTGGCATTTTTGCCCCATTAACTCCCATCTGCACCAGATCTATTTTTCACAGTAATTGAGCAAACAGGAATCAAGCTTACATACAAATGATTCCACTCTGGAGAATACTTTGTTTGTAAGAGGCATTTAAACATGCAGTTGCATGAATTCTTACAGGGAGTTAACTAGCATATATATAACCAGTGTATTCATACTTGCCAAATTATCAAGTGATTGAATGATTAAAGTATAAAGTCATGCACCAGATTTGAATGTGATGAGGAACGGTTTTAAGGATACGCTCCATAGCAGGGGTGGGAATGATGCAGCCCTCCATATGTTGTTGCACTACATCTTTCAATAGCCCTAATCAGTATAGCCAGTGGTGAGAAATGCTGGGAGTTGCAGTCTAGCAAAATCTGGAGGGATGCAGGATTCCCATTCTTGCCCTGTTAAGGGAAGTGCTGCAGCCAGTTGTGGGTTCTGGGGGTGGTGAAATTGGCTGCTGGACCCACCAAAGCTTCCAGTCTCTATCTTAAACATGCTTGAAGAGGACTAAGGTCACCACAGCAGATGTTCTAGGAAAAGGCTGAAAACATAACGCTCTAGATTCTGTGGCAAGAGCATTTCACTGAGAAGTAAATGACTAGCAAACTTGGATGGCAGTGGCTATGATAGTTGCAGAAGGCACATGCAGTTGGAACACAATGCAAAGTGAGAACTGACATCTGAGATTTTTATAATGTACTTACACCAACAAGAGCC
>NW_024834130.1:0-1293 GCF_019175285.1 Sceloporus undulatus
GAAGGCATTAGAGGCCATGGAAATGGACACACTAACTATGTGGTTAAAAGATGGGGGAAGTGAAGAAAACTCAAATGAAGAATTGTGAAAATTATTAGTCTTGTTCTGTAAAAAAAGATGGTCGGAGAAAATCTAAAGGTATCCCATAATGATTGTATAGCATATATAGAAGTAGTGGTAATAGTAATTTAAGAGATAGGAGGATGGATATAAGGCGATTTCTTTTCTTTTATTCATATACGATTAAGATAAGTAAGATATAATAAAAGCTATGAGAACGCAGACTGTATATCTAATTGAGGAAAAAAGTAGACGTTATAGTGAGATGGGTGAAGCTTTACATACAGGTATAGAGGAAAAACTTTAATGTCAATTGCTGTTTAAGAAGAAGAGGTGAAAATAGATATATAAGAGCAATGGTTATTTCTTTTTGAAGGTGGAGTTGAAAAACACCTAAGGTTAGAACGGAAGATCAAGGAAGTCGAAAGTAGATTAAGCATGTTATTATTGTTTGAGGATTAATTTTGTTATTGTACATTGTATATATGTAATGAACCATTTTTAAATAATAAAAAATAAAAATAAAATAAAATAAAAAAGAAATAATAATAAGGTGTTTGCGATCATGATTAAGGAAAGACAGAAAGCAAACTCTAAATGGCTAGTAGATTCTGGTGCTTTGATCTCCATGTGTAATGATATTAACCTAATTAGTGATAAGAAGCAGTCAAATGTAAATTCGGTGGTTCTGGCTGATGGGAATGAGCTCACAACTGTAAATCAAATGGGTACAGTTTACATTCCAGGGCTGAAGGAAAACTTTAATGATGTTTTGCATGTAAGGGAATTAGAAAACAATTTATTATCAGTGAGCAGATTAACAGACAGAGACTACATAGTCACCTTTGAAAAGAACTTGTGTAAAATAACTAAAAATGGGGAACTGCGTGGCATAGGCTTGAAAAAGGATAAGCTTTATTTCTTAGAGGATAATGTTGATAAGTACAAGGTAGAGAATGCTAATACTATTGAAAATGTTCCGTTACAAAAAGACTGCATACATGAGCTTCATAGGAAATTTGGCCATGCAAGTTTTAAGTGTTTAAAGAATTTAATCAGCATGTGTCCAGATTTAAAAGTAGCAGAATGTAAAAATCATTTAGACTGCACAGTATGTAACCAAGTGAAAGTCAGGGCGTATCCAGTTGCCAAGAAGTCCAAAAGGATTGCTCAAAGACCATTTCAATTTGTACATGCTGATGTAGCCCAAGCTAATTGTTTGTCTCTAGGGGG
>NW_024834131.1:0-1293 GCF_019175285.1 Sceloporus undulatus
AATGCACTGACTGAGGCCTGTTACAGACTGCCAAAATAAAGCTGCTTTGGGTCTCTTTGGAGGTATACTATTTAAATGATGCATGGGTCCTAAGAGTCCGGAGGTCATGCCAATGCCACACTCCATTCCTAAGCACTGGAGTGCAGCTTTGGTGCAGCTTCCGGATTCTTAGGATGCATGCATCATTTAAACAGCATACCTCCAAAGAGACCCGAAGCAGCTTTATTTTGGCAGTCTGTAACAGGCCTGAGTTTTCATGACTGAATGAGGATCTGAACCCTGGTCTCCCAAAGTCTTAGGATATTATCGCACATGATTAATTCCCATCATTTCCCTGATGGGACACACACATGTTTAATTTCAAAGATGTGTCTTACCACATTCTCTTGCATGCAGCCTGTATGCAATCCAGGCTTATTCTGTGGCTTTTCAAGGATGGAAAAATCCTGTCCTTAAAAAGCTGCAGGATAAGCCTGGGTTGCATTCAGGCTGCATATGAGAGAATGCAGTAAGACCCATCTTTGAAGTTAAATGTGAGTATATCCCATTGGAAAAACAACAGGATAAGGTTCATGCGATAATCTCCTTAGTCCAACACTCAGACCACTACTCTGCATTGGCTCTCCCTACATCTATCCATATTGTAAATAATTGTGAACCCTATCATGGAAAAGTCCTGCTACATGATTCTCCTAAATAAACAGCCCCTGAATAACTGCAAAGTCCTGTGCTAACTAATAAATATGATTCTGAAGGAGATAAAACACAAGTCTAAAATATTATTATTATTATTATTATTATTATTATTATTATTATTATTTATATCCCACCTCTCTACAAAAAGCAATTGGGGCAGCTTATTATATTAATAATCAAATAATCTTGCTAAGAAACCCCTGTGATAGGTGTGCCTTGGGGTCACCATAGGTTGGCAATGACTTGAAGGCACATAACAACAACAACAACAACAACTTGAGCCAAGGGCCTCATTTTCACTCTCAAGAATTCACAATGTGCTAAGACAGAGGTTTAATCAGCAGACAGCTTTGTATTTGAATCAAGGATTTAAGTTAAGGGAGATTACTGCAAAACCACCAGAGTTACATTGTAATGAAGAATGTATTTGTTTGCAATGAGGTGAGGTATGTGTGTATACAGTCACACACAATATATATTTGTGTGTATGTGTACGCACACACATAAAGTGAAGAGGTTATACAAGTAATACACTAGAAGACCTTCCTAGAGAAGTGGTTTCAAAATGGATTTTCCACTCCTTTCAAGATTTGCCAA
>NW_024834132.1:0-1293 GCF_019175285.1 Sceloporus undulatus
CCCCCCAAATGAGGAGGAAGGAAGGGAGGGTCTCTCCTCTGCCCCACTTTCCAGGAGGGAGGGGCTCCTCAAAGCCCTTTTTACATCTTAAGGACCCTGCCCCCTCCCCCCATGGCCATGCCTCTCCTCAATTGCCCCCTGCCCCCTTTTTCTCATACATTTCTCTCCTCCACTTCCTCCCTCTGAACAGACTGTGAGGGCAGCAATGGCTCTAGGGCCTGAGACTGAGCATATGCACATGCCTCAAAGGCCCCTCCTGAGCATGTGCAGGGATCGCCAGGGCCTTGCTGCTGAGGCTTATTCCGAAGGGAGCCTTTGTGGAAAGGGAAGGAGTGCACCCTTCCTTCCTTCCTTTCAGGAGACTTGGAGGGCGCCAGAATGGAGCCCAAGGAGGAGCTCGACTCAGGAGGGAAAGGGAAGGAAGGAAGGCTCTGTTTTGGACATATAGCTCTATCTGTCTGTTTGGTATGTGTTTGTGTGTGTTTGCCTCTGTTCTTCTTATGGCTGGGAATGGAGCTGAGGAAAGATGAGAGAATAAAGTGTATTTTGTGTAAACTCAGAACTTCTGTGCATCAAAGAGTCCAACACATTGAAACAACAAATAACTTTATTGAGAACACATAAACAGAAATTCAGTGTTTAAACCAGAACTGTCCTCCCGAAGACAAAGAACACATTGAAACCCCAACACCTAAACCTCCACCTTCTACCAAACCTAGTCCCCACCTCCACAGTCTCAAAGTCTATGCCCCAAAGGGAACAAGGCCACCTTTGACATTCCCAGAACCTAGCCCATTTCTATTAATACCTGCCCCACATTTCATCAGACAACATCCCACACTTTCCAAAAGCTATCATTCTCATAATTATTCTAGCCAGTCGTAAAAAAATCCCAGCATCCTCATCTAGCCGTCATATACCATGACCCATAATCCCCAGCCAAGTTTATAACCTATTATCTATACTAATAGCAATTAAATTTAACAAACTATAACTTTAAAACATAAACAGACATATAGACAGACAAATGTAACACACAAAATCACAAGGGCCTTTTCTTTTCACCATTGGATTGAAAATATACTTTTTGTATTCCTTCTTGACAAAAACAATGTTAGTTTACTGCTGAGATTTGAGTGGCTTCTCTCCTGTGTGGACTCTCTGATGTGTCACTAGATGTGACTTCCGAGAAAAACATTTGCCACAATGCTGGCATTTGTATGGCTTCTCTCCTGTGTGGACTCTCTGATGTGTCACTAGATGTGACTTCCGAGAAAAACATTTGCCACAATG
>NW_024834133.1:0-1293 GCF_019175285.1 Sceloporus undulatus
ATCCCTTTTAAAACCCATGTTCCCCAGAAAGAGCAGAGCTGTGTAATAAGAAAACCCTCTCAGAAAAGAGACACAAAAGACACACAAAGGGACACACTTCCTTCTCTGGAGCCTCAGGAGAGAAAGAGAAGCCTCTGTTCAACTGAGGCCTCAGAGAAGGTTCCGGAACATTATTCCCCACAAGCAGCACACTAAATGGCTGCAAGAACACAAAATGTGAGTCTGGGGCAGTGGGTGGGGTCTTCCAGCTACTCTGCCCCCATTGTCCAGCCTCAAAAAGAGACAGAGCTTCTGCTTCTCTATTTAGCTCTGTGCTCGGGATAGAGAGTATCAGACAGTGAGAAGTGGATAGAGAGAGACAGGAAGGAAGGAGGGGAAGTAGAGAGACAAGGCCTGGAACCACTAGGCTTCACTGCTGCCCTGAGGTCTGGCTGGGCCTGGCTTGGTCTACTGCTGCTGCTGCTGCTTTCCTTTGGCCACTGTCATTAAGGTGGGGAGGAAGGAGGCCCAGCAGTCCTTCTAGGCATAGGCCACTCTCTCTGAAGGTGGGAGAGTGGGACTCCCCAAAGGGGATTTCAGTGCTTTTAATGGTGGCTCTCATGCTGGAGCAAAGAAGAAGAAGATGATGATGATATCAGCCCTGGGGGGAGGGATGGAGCTGGCCCCAGACCTTAATCATCATTAATGCTACCCCCACCCCCCTGGTCATTCTAAGGCAGAGGCATCCAGTTTGTGTTCTGGTGGCCATTTTGTCTTCAAGCAGCCATTTTGTGTTCCGGCAGCCATTTTGTGTTCTGGTGGCTATTTTGTGTTCTGGGCTATTTTGTGTTCCGGCAGCCATTTTGTGCTGCTTGTGACTGTGGGGAATAATGTTCTGGAACCTTCTCTGAGGCCTCAGTTGAACAGAGGCATCTCTTTCTCTCCTGAGGCTCCAGAGTCAGAAGGAGGCCAGGATCCTTGGGCCAAAAGGAAGGAAGTGTGTGTCTTTTCTGAGAGGGTTTTCTTATTACACAGCTCTGCTCTTTCTGGGGATCATGGGTTTTAAAAGGGATCAGAAATGGGGAGGACAGTTTTGATACAATCCTTATTCTTCTTCTTCACAAACATTGGGCTTTGGCTTCTAAGAGGTGGCTTGCCCCCAAAACTAGCCGAAAAGTGGCTCCTTTGGGAGGTTTTAAAACCCTCCCCAGTTTCCTTATTAAGAGAGTTTCAGGTAAGAAGGAAGGTGCCAAGCCAGACCATCTCATATTATTACCAAATAAACATAGAAACAAACAAGAACAACAAAAACAA
>NW_024834134.1:766-1292 GCF_019175285.1 Sceloporus undulatus
ATTATCCTTTATTTATAAAGCGCTGTAAATTTACACAGCGCTGTACATACAATCTTTTTAATTGGACGGTTCCCTGCTCTCAGGCTTACAATCTTAAAAAGACACGACACAGAAGGAGAAGGGAGTGGTGGTGGGGAAGGGGCCTGTCTAGTAAAATAATACATATAAAATACATAGCAATACTGGAAATGATTCAATAAAACAGACAACAAAAGAACATCAAATAGCAAGCGACAATTATGCAATGCCTGGGAATGCTGCCCTGAACAGGATGGTCTTCAACTCTGTTTTGAAGCTGGTTAAGGAAGTGATGGCTCTTGTTTGCGGGGGAAGAAGTTTCCAGGAGTAAGGGGCATTATTTTACATAATTTTATGCATTATTATACATAATTTTATTTTTAGTATTAAAACAAAACAACTCATTTTAGTGTGTGGATTTTTGTTTTTTAGTATACGGGAAGTATTTTAATGTTTATGTGAACCTGCTACAGGGTTATCGTGGCAAGGTTTCTTGAGAGGGAGTCTG
>NW_024834135.1:0-1292 GCF_019175285.1 Sceloporus undulatus
TAGTGGGCACTTACTTACGGAGAGTTTTGGGAGGGGTCCCCCTGAATCTGCCCAGATCCTTCCAGGTAAAAAGTGCCAGTGAGTATGGGACCAGTGATTGATTCCTTGCATGCACACCACCAGTTTTGGATGAAAATACACTAAAGGCAACAGATGCTGTCTAATCTTGGAAGCTATGGAGGGTCGTCCCTAGTTTATACTTGGATGGGAGACTGCCAGTGAATACCAGGTTCTATAGGCTATATTTCAGAGGAAGGAACTGGCAGGACCACCTATAAGTATTACTTGCCTAAGAAAACCCTCTGAAAAATTAATGGGATAAGTCGACAAGCGACATTAAGGCAAAAATAGCTAAGAATGAGAAGACAGATTATTTGTTCTTGAGCCATTTTTTCTGGAACTCACATTAAAAAAGAAAATTTTTGATTTATTTCTAAGGATAAACTTGGATACATTTGTATTCAAGAGGAAGGCGAGTATTTTAATTATTATTAAAAGGTATTTATAATTTATTTATTAATAAGTATTTTATTTATACAAATTAGATCCCATATTTTTATTGTTTGGGAAAAGAGAAAGACTCACAAACTGAGCATGTGTGTATAAACCAGTGCTTCTCAATTATTTTCTGTCATGCCCCCCCTAGGAAGAAGAAAACATTTCACGCCCCCCGCGCGACTGTAAATAGTATCATTTGTCTATAAAATTGTTATAAATACACCTCTGCATAACAGAGCCTCGCGCCCCCCTTTACGGAGCCTCACGCTTCCCGTGGGGGGCCCGCCCCACTATTTGAGAAGTACTGGTATAAACTCAGAAGTACAGTACATTAAAACACACTTTAAAACACCCAGTAGAATTAAATAATTTCAGCTCAACAAACAAAAGCCTGCTGGAAATAGTCTAAAGAAGAAGCAGGACAACCCCCCCCCCGAAAAGTTCTGTAATATTGCTACAAGAAGCCACACATAGGTTAGTTTGGGGGAAGTTCATTGTGATGAGGCACCCAGGTTATTATATTGATTTAGTTGTGGGGGGGGGACTACTCAAAAGGAGGAAAATAACACCTCTAGTTTTTAGCCAAGATACTATTGTACAGTATAGGCCGAACCATGACTGGGTGCAGAAAAGTCCCCGGTTTGATACTGAACATGTATGATTATGATTTTATATTGTCAGGACTTCTGTTGTCCAAGAGTTACCTTTTACATTCTAAAAGCATCCTTACACAAATGCTTGTGCGTTGACACATGCGTGCGCACACAAACAAACACACACTTTTCTTACTTTGA
>NW_024834136.1:0-1292 GCF_019175285.1 Sceloporus undulatus
CACACGCAGCATATCCTAAATGGATCTTGTTTTTTGTAAAATAATTTTAAGTCTGTGATTAACTCAACAAAGAAGACATTAATCAGTTATGAGAGACTATGAACTGTCAAGTTCCATGCAACCTTCTTCCAATCAAAAGAGATATTTTTGGTATCCAAATTCATTTTTTGTTGTAGAATACACAGAAAATTATACCTACAAGGCTGGCACTCTATGGCACAATCATCTGAAGAATTGTGGAAAATGTTGCCAATTTTCATAGAATGGTAGAGTTGGAAGAGACCTCAAGGGTCATCCAGTCCAAGCCCCTGCTGTGCAAGAACATATAAAGCAACCCCAAAAGGGCCATCCAGCCTCTATTTAAAAACCTCCAAAGGAGACTCCACTGTCAATCAGCTCTTATCGTCAGGACGTTCTTCCTAATGTTGAGGTGGAATCTCTTTTTCTCTAGTTTGGTTCCTATGGGTCCCACCCTCTGGAGCTGCAGAAAACAAGCTTGCTCCAGCCTCAATATGATACCCCTTCAAATACTTATACAGGGCTATCATATCACCTCTTAACCTGCTCTTCTCCAGGCTAAACATCCCCAGCTCCCTAAATCGTTCCTCAAAGGGCATGGTTTCCAGGTTGTCACTAATATTGCATTTTTCATGTTTTCTGAACATTTCTGGTTTCCTTCCCCCCCCCCCCCCCCCACACACAAAGAAACCCCCAAACTGGAAAATCCTCTCCCCCCCCCCCCCAGCTTCAAAATTTCTGGAAATTTTACACTTTTGATTAAAACATATTAAAGTGCAACCTCAAAAAATAAATGATTTTGGAAGCCTATCTGGAATCAAAATGAATAAAGAAAAAACACTAATGATAACAAAAAATATGAAAGTTGAGGAAGAACAAAAAATATCCGAAAAATCAGGAATTAAGGTGGTAAAGAAGTTAAAATACTTGGGAATTTGGATTACAAACAAAAATATTGAATTGTTTGAAAATAATTATAAAAGAATATGGACTCAAATTAAAAAGGATATGCAAAGATGGAATCATTTGGAGGTATTATTACTGGGTAGAGTGGCAATCATTAAAATGAATATCCTCCCAAAAATGATATTCCTGTATCAAAATTTGCCTATAATTGTAAATGAGAAAGTTTTTCAGGAATGGAACAGGGATATAAAAGATTTTTTGTGGAAAGGAAAAAGGGCGAGAATCAAACATCAAATATTGAAAAAAGAAAACGTAAAAGGCGGATGTGCACTTCCTGATTTGAAAATTTATTTTTGGGCCTGTGGGCT
>NW_024834137.1:0-1292 GCF_019175285.1 Sceloporus undulatus
ATGTGTCACTAGGTGTGACTTCATAGAAAAACATTTCCCACAATGTTGGCATTTGTATGGCTTCTCTCCTGTGTGGACTCTCTGATGTGTCACTAGGCTTAACTTCCAAGAAAAACATTTCTCACAATGCTGGCATTCGTATGGCTTCTCTCCTGTGTGGACTCTCTGATGTCTGACTAGGTCTGACTTTAAAGAAAAACATTTTCCACAATGCTGGCATTTGTATGGCTTCCTTCTTGTGTTGACTGTCTGATGCTTGACAAGGACTGACTTGTAGGCAATTTTTTCCCCACAATGCTGACATTTAACTGACTTGTTTCTTGTGTGGACTCTCTCATGACTGACATATTCTTCTGTAAACAAGGACAATGACAGCATGACACTGTTCTGGATGCCCCCAAATCCATATAATGATTGTATCCTTACTCATAGGAGTTAGCAAAGAAGAGATTGTAGGGGAACTTCCATGAGGAAATCAGTGGAAGCAGATAGTCAGGCCGTTGAAATATATTCCATTAAATATTTTGATTGAAAAGTGACATCATTTCCTGTGAGAATGCCATAGAGTATTGAGTCAGAGCACTTGGCTTGATGCAAGCTAAGTGCAGAGGATGCTTAATGCTGTGTGGCACCAGGAGATGACTCACAACCAATACAGTATACAGCTAAAAAGGCCAATGTCATTCTAGGTTGCATCAATACAAATTAAGTTTCAAGATCAAGGGATGTAATAGTGCTACTCTATTCTGCTTTAGTCAGAATAATCCTGTGTCCAGTTCAGGGCCTCACAATTTAAAAAGGATGTTGTCAAGTTGGAACATGCCCAGAGGAAGGCAGCCAACGTGGTGAAGGAACTTGAAACCATCAAGACCTTTGAGGAGCGACAGTAAGACCTCTTTGACAGTGCAACTCCCTTAGTTTCGTGTAGTCCTCTTCCTTGGTGGTCTTTAAACAGAGGCTGGATGGTGTTTGGAAATGTATCCCTGCATGGCAGAAGAGGGTTGAACTGGATGGACCTTGTGGTCTATTCCAACTCTATGATTCTATAATTCTAGGGGAATCATAGCACCATGATAATTTAGTACAAAAGAGACCTCAGTCTTCATAGAAAATACAATGGATTCCGGTTCCTTACCAACAGAGGCCACATTCTCATAATTCTCCATCATCACATAATTGTACATCAGTCTCTGCTTCTTTGTCAACAGTTTCCATTCCTCCTCAGTGAAATATACTGCCACATCCGCAAAGGTCACCTGCAACAGAAAACAACCCTCATCCAGAGAGTGACT
>NW_024834138.1:0-1292 GCF_019175285.1 Sceloporus undulatus
CAATAAGAAGAAGCAACATACTGCAAGCAATTAAAGAAATGCTATTGGATTTCTTTGACTGCTTTTGTTTCAAGTTCTGTTAAGGCTGACAAGGGGTGCTGCCTCTGGTGTAACACCCAAGGAAATTTTTCATGCATTATGCAGATCTGTGACATTTACATAATTACTTTCTCCACCCTAAATCTTCTGTGCCTGATGGAGCAATGAGTGTGCTTCAAAAGCTATCATGATGCATTTTGTGCCTGTTTGTGGGGTAAAAGTGGTATCACCATGATCTATATTTTGGATTTTGTTGAACAATACACCTACCCACTACACTCTAGTGTTACTTTTAAAAGTATATTCCAACATAAATTGCCCAACAGTCAAATAGCCATGTGTAACAACAGCTGCAAACTGGATGTACATGAAATCTCCCCATTCAGTTGATTGAAAGTGGCAGAACAGTATAATGATGGAGACATTAGAGACACATTTAGAAGCATTACATATTCACCTTTTCTTGATCAGGAATCAAATAATGGTGCAATATTCAAGGATTTATCCTAAACCAAACCCAACTTTGGAATTTGCTTTGGGTATTAGGGCTTGGACTCCTATATCATACATTAACTGGGGCTTTATTTTCCTTTGCATGTAGGCTGACTGGATTAGATTGTTCTTAAATACTGTTACCTTTGACTAGCAATATACATTTTCCCATAAACTTTGGAGTACAAAACTAGACTGTATCAGAGGGCTAGCCATCCATAGATTGTAGCTCCTGTGATTGCCCACCCTAGATTAGCCAATGGTGATGCTCACCTGTGTGCATCCTGATGCAGGTGTGAGCATGTTGCTGGCCATTGATTCTTATGGGCCTGAGCTCCCATGTTTTTTTCCATAAAAGGGGGGGGGGGTGGGTGGGGGGGTCCCCCCTATGTTCTTTCTAAGCTCTCCTATTTCTTAGGCGGGTTACAGACGGGCAGGGGAGGACGTCTTGGAGGTGTATTTAGCTGAATGCGGAGCCTCCAGACGGCCCGCCCCGGGGGCGTGCTTCAGGTGTTGGAGCTTCCACACGGGGGGCAGTGAAGACGCCTCACCTGGGGCCGTTTCGGACCCGGAGTTTCCAAACCGCCGCCTCAGAGGATGCTGCAAAAAGAGAGGCAGCTTCCTCACGGGTGGCCCAAACCGTGGCTTTTTTTTTCCTTTTGCCGGCTGGCAAATGCGCAGCTGCGCAGCGCTAGAGCAGCAGCGGCAGAAAGCCTATGTGCACATTTAAAGTGCCCAAGCCCCTTTAAACTTTCCCCCCC
>NW_024834139.1:0-1292 GCF_019175285.1 Sceloporus undulatus
CATAACTAAATTGTCCACGGAGGCTTTTACTTTAAATTCATGCCCTTTGATTCTGGTTCCTTTAATTTTACATTTTTACTTTCTTTTATTGATTAGTATTTGTAATGTAATGATAAGCAGTAAAGGCAATATAGGACATCCCTGTCTTATTCCTTTATTTTGTTTAAATTCCTGGGACAGTTCACTATTTATTATTAGCCTCGCCGACTGATTTTTGTATTTTTTTGCAACAAAATAACCATACATTCCAGTAGCTTTGATACACTGAAACATACATTCAACAGGCTTGGGCATGAGGGCATGCTCCGTGGTCCAACTGCTCCCATATACTGTAGTACAGTTACACGGCCATTGAAGGATGGAGATTGGGAAGGTATGGCCTTTCATCCTATGGCATTTACAGTTCTGTTATCTATTTGGCCATCTCTTATGGGGAGTAGACACTCCTGTTAGGTGATCACCTGCTACATTCCACAATTTCTGTGGGAGAAATGCATTGACATTTTCACCCTGCTTCACCAAGAATTAAAGAAGAAAGATGATGAAAAAATAGCTGACAAGGAAAAAGAGAAGTTGTGGAAACACAGGTGTTATGGGACCTTGTTTAAGACCTAAGTTGATTCCACCTTCCAACCTCAGAAGGTTCACTAACACTTTGCCCTATTTCCTCACTTTTGGCACCATTTGTATGTGTGTAAGGGCTTGGGTGATTAGTGTTCCTTCAACTACATGGCAGGTAATGACACCCATTTGAGACAGGAGAGGGCTCTAGATCTGTTTGTTTAGTGTCATGAGACATGAGAGTTAGGAAATGAGATTTCAATACACTGTTAAAGAACATGGCCACATAGCCTGGAAAACCCACAAAAAACTATGGATGCTGGCCACGAAAGCCTTCGACTTCATAAAGGAGATTTCCTTGGGGCTGAGCCCTCACTTTAAGACATGAAACTTGGGGTGTACTTCTTGGGCTAACCTTCCAGTACTGGACTGGCTGGGAAGCATCTCAACTTTTGGGTTCTCCTGGGGCTCAGGTGTTTCTTGCAGGGTAAACTGGGAAGGAGGTCTGGATAAGACCACTTGCCTGAACAGCTAATACACTAGTTTGCTTCCACTCCCTTTTACACACCTCAGGGATTAAAGTTTAAACAGGGCAATAATACATAAAATAAAGTGGTCCTTATTCAACCCAATACTTTGTCTAGTCTCTTTATTTCCATAGTTGGTTAGCAACTGAAGGTTTAAATGTTAGGGATGATGGGAGTTGCAGCTCTTCTCCTGGCTTTCACTCT
>NW_024834140.1:0-1292 GCF_019175285.1 Sceloporus undulatus
AATGGCAATTGTTGCGGTTTGAGCAACTAACAAAATTAAAATAAAACCTTAAAATGACAATATCAAACACACAGCCTAAATGTATTTGGAGTCAGCCCTCCGTTTTCGTGGGGATCTATTCCAGACCCATGGACAAAAATGGAAACTCGCAGATATTAAAGCCCCACAGGCTTGAATGCAGGTGCATGGCTGCAAGTGGTTGTGGATGTGTGCCTTGGGTGTACCCCCAATTTTAACTCCCTCCATGTTTTTAAAGAAATTTTAAAAGAAGAAAAAAATAAATTAAATTAGTACAACCCTGGGGTCTCTCCTTCCCCACCCCCAGCCCTGGCCACAAAGCCTATCTCCATTCACCCCATCTCTTCAGACCTTTACAGGGACACAGGCAAGTGTCACAGCTTATTGCTACAGTGGTGTCAGCCCCACTTCGGGTGTCCCCTGGAGCAGCTCTCTTCCCCCACATTCCCCTAGTGATTATACTGCTTAAACTACAAGGCTGACACAATCCAGATTTCTAATATATAAGCCCATATACCTAGCTAGCTGGCACAGCAAGCCATGTTGTCCCAGAATCCATGCAACTGCGGGTAATAGCACTGTGATTAATAGGTTAGTGAAAAAGGCAAAGGAAACGAGAAATAGTTTTAAATCAATAAATTTATTTTCCTTGTATTAGCTCTTCTCTTTGTGTTGGATTTAGTATTTTTATTATCTTCACCATGATTTTTATTGCTTTAAATGATATTATTTACTGAACTGACTATGCCAACTAACCTCCCAAAGTGACTCCTGCTCAGTGCCCAGGGGAAGGCGAAAAACCTCCAGGATCTCCGGCCAATCTGCCCTGGAGGAAAATTCCTTCCCGACCCCAAAAGTGGCAGTCAGCACTAGCCTGGGCATGCCATGAGCAAGATCCATACACAAGCGCCTCACTGGCATTCCCTATTCCCTATCTCCATCCCTCACTTTGTTGGACTATAGCACAAAGGACAGCCTTGAAGGCTCTGTTTCTCTCTTCCACAGAAAGAAACAACCTAAATAGAAAAAGAACCTTCCTTATTCATAAAGCTATGATTCTTGATGTTATTTCTTCTTCCTCAGCTGGGGACTGAACTGGTTTCCTGATTTCAGCATTGATTCCTTGAAGGTCCAGATACTTTCTTCTTAACCAACCGTTAGTAAGGATCCTTCCCATTTTTTATCTTTTGAGCTATCTCTTCACCAGTCATGGATAATCCTGCTTTTCTCTCTTGGCTATCCTTCTGGAGTTTTATCTTCTGCATTCATCACTA
>NW_024834141.1:0-1292 GCF_019175285.1 Sceloporus undulatus
TTCACTCAAAACCACAAGGTTGCGAGTTCAAGACCAGCAAAAGGGCCCAAGCTCGACTCAAGCTTGCATCCTTCCGGGGTCTCTAAAATGAGTACCCAGACTGTTGGGGGCAAATTAGCTTGCTTGCTAATTAGCTTACTTCCTGTTCACCGCTATGATCTTTGGAATAGTGGTATATAAATAAAATAAATTATTATTATTATTATTATTACCAGCAGCCCTGCAGCCTTAATCTGCTGTTTTTACAGGCCAAAGAGAAATGGCAAAATGCTGCTTCTCTTTGGCCTGGAAAAGGGGTGCCCTTGCGCCTTAGGCACCAACGGCACCCCAGTGCTAAAAAGGAGAAAGAGGTGGATGTCACGGCCCCTTTCTCCTCTGCATCGTTGGCACGGCCGTTTGGTTGACACGCCAACAATGCAAGGGCCCAAAAAGAGCTCCGTTTTGAAGGTTGTTTCTGTGCTGCCGCTAGACCAGCATAAGCAGCCTGGGACAGCACCGACACATCATGCATACACCACACCTTTTGGACATGGCATGTGTGTGATGTCATCTTTACGCATGCCATGTGGATGGCACCACGTAATGATGGCGCCCCCCACATGTATTAGGGTTAGGGAGCGTGTGGTTGGTGCGTGCTCCCTAACCCTAGTATTGCAAGGAACATGCCACTTTATGGCAGTGTGTACCAGCCCATTGATTCAGGGTTACTAGCTCTCAGGTTCAGGTATGAGTCTTCAATTTTCATGAGTCATCTCCAGGCAAGAGACGAGGGTGCAAATTCTCTAGTTTGGGGCTGCTCAACTCTAGACAAGAGGAAAGGGCTATGTGTGAATCTCTAGCCCTTTCCTGTAGCAGTTGCTTGCTACAGTTTGCTAAACTTAAGTGAATTGATGCTGTAACTTGAAAAAACTGTTCAGGGTGTCTATATATTTTCCTTTCATGCCAGTCAGTGTGGTGCCGGGGCTCACCTCCACTTTGCTTTTCTTGGCTAGAAGCAACTAGGCTAGATTAAATGTTCCTTATCCTGTCTTCTTAAGTAAATGAGAGAATGTAATCCCCTTATTTTACCTAGGTCTGGGAGCAGCATGTTTAGCTAAGATTTCTGTCTTAATTTTTAAAAAAATGTTCTGTGGGTGGGTGGATGTGTTTGAACAAAAAGTATTGAAAAACTGTGATTTGTTCTTAATGTATAACAAACAGAGTTCCTGCATGGCAGGGGTTGGCCCTTGTGGTTCCTTCCAACTCTACGATTCTATGATTCTACTTCATAAGTTCACCAGGGGCTGTCCCTA
>NW_024834142.1:0-1292 GCF_019175285.1 Sceloporus undulatus
TCTCTTCCTGAGATCATGGGACGCTTGTTCTCTTCTGGGGCAGATGCCTGCGAAAGGGGTCAAGCTGGAGGCGAAGGGTAAGGGTCTCATCCTTTGAATGGGGCTTTCTCTGGGGCAGAAGGACATTTGGGCCCTGAGAGAAATGGGGAGAACGTGGGAGCCCTGCAGAGGGAGCAGGATGCCAGGACTACACCCCCATCATCCCCAGCAGCAGGGAGGGGGATGGCTTGGAGGAGCCCTACTACCCCAGGCATGGTTTGGGGAGACCACTCTCCTCAAGAAATGTATATGTGTGTGTATATATACTCTCTCTCTCTCTCTCTCTCTCTCTCTCTATATATATATATATATATATATATGTACGCTCTTAAAGACTGTATGTTGTGTGTGTGTGTGTGTGTGTATAAAATAAATATATTTGTTTTTTCTGTTTATATATATATATATACACACACATATATGTATGGTTTCTATATATATATATATATATGTATATGTATATGTATATGAATGAAAATGAATCAATGAAAATTTATTTACATACCGCTATTCCTACATAGATGATAGCAGTTTGCAACATAAAATAAAACAATAACAACAACATATATCCCTGATAGTGCAAACAAACTACCCATACCAATTAAAAAATTATACAAGAGAATCTAAAAAAAATTACTGTATATTACAGTCAATTAAAACCATGTAATTAAAAGCCGTACAACAAAATAGCTGGGAGGAGGAGAGCAAAATATTCAGGCACATGGGGGAAAGCTTGACGGAAAAGATAGAGTCTTCAAATGTCTCCTAAATAGATCTAAAGAGGTGACTGAGCGGAGTTCGTCTGGCAGAGAGTCCCAAATCTGTGGGGCTGCGATAGAAAATGCCCTCTGAGAAGATGAAGAATACCTTTACTTTGGAACTCTTAGCGAATGTTTCCCGCCCGATCTGAGAGTGCGGGGCGGACTGTATGGGGAGAGAGGGTCCTGCAAGTACCCTGGGCCCTAGCCATTTAGGGCTTTATGTGAGCAATCTAGGAGTATATGAGGAAAATATATACACATAGACACCAGGAATACATATATATGTTCTCTCTCTCTCTCTGTCTATACATACACACACACTTATAGGAATGTGTATGTGTGTATACACCAGAAATAAATATATTTCTGCTCTTTCTGTTTATATATATTGCTTTCTATATGTGTATATATGTATGTATGTATGTATATGTAAGCAATCTAGGAGTATATGAGGAAAATATATACACATACATACACACCAGAAATACATAT
>NW_024834143.1:0-1292 GCF_019175285.1 Sceloporus undulatus
TCCTTCCCTTGGCGTTCCCAATGAAGCGCCCTCCTGTGGCGAAAAGGGAGCATTGCCCCCTGTTGTTCGAAGCTTCCAAAGCGCCCCCTTCCTTGCTCTCGGGCGCCCTCCAGTGGCTGAATTTGGGGATATTTATCTATATCCAAAGGACTGATTCCTTCCATTATGGTCCCTATGGATTTGCGCCCTCTGCTGGCGGGAAGCGGGCATTCCCTCCTGTCTGTCCCCAAAGGCAATGAAAGGCCTCATTCCTTGCTCTCGGGCGCCCTCCGGTGGCTGCAATTGTACACTTTGGCCTCTTTGCGGCTCCCAAATGAATAATTCCTTGTATTAGTGCCATAAATTCCATTGTGGGACAAAGACGGGATATAAATCCTAGAGACAAATAAATAAAAGCGTTGCCATGGAGCGCCCTCCGGTGGCTGAAAGGGGGCGCCCTCGAACCTGGGTCTCAGGCAGCCGCCAAAGGGCCCCTTTCCTTGCTGTGACGCGCCCTCTTGTGGCTGGATTTGGGCATATTCCCCTCTCCAACTAAATCCTTCCATTGGCGTCCCTATAGAGCGCCCTCTGGTGGTTGAAAGAATGCTTTCTCTCCTGTCGGTCTCCATAAGGCTCCAAAGCGCATTTCTTGCTCTCGGTCGCCCTCCTGTGGCTATATTTCCGCACTGCAGCCTACGGAGCTCTGCGCCTCCAAATGACTAACTCCTCGCTGTATGGCGCCCTCCTGTGGCTCCATTTGCACACTGCAGCCTCATGAGCCTTGCAGTAACTTAATCTACTTCCTCAGTTTGGTCTTTTTCACTCCATACATCTGAGGAAGTGGACCAAGTCTTCAAAAGCTTAACCTGCAACTTCCTTCGCCCAGTTAGTCTCAAAGGAGCTGTGAGGTCCCTTGGCACCCTGGCATCTTCCAGACCAGCAGCGCAATCTCTTTTATGTGGGCTTTCCAGCCTTCGGCGCAGAGAAAGGGGTGGGTGCTCAGGGTGGGGGGGCATGGCTTTAACCACTAGGCCACCTACCTCTCCTCCCCTGCAGCTCCCACCACTGAGCCTTACTGCCTGCGGCTTCCAGGGTCAGAAACTGTGAGCTTTAAGGGGAGAAGAAAATCTGGCCTGTTACAGACTGCCAAAATAAAGCTGCTTCGGGTCTCTTTGGAGGTATGCTATTTAAATGATGCATGGGTCCTAAGAGTCCAGAGGTTGCGCCAAAACCACACTCCATTCCTAAGCACTGGAGTGCAGCTTTGGTGCAGCTTCCAGATTCTTAGGATGCATGCATCATTTAAACAGCAT
>NW_024834144.1:0-894 GCF_019175285.1 Sceloporus undulatus
TGAGCAGAGTTCAGGATGTTAGAGCAGGTATATATCCACATCCCCTTTGCACTTTTGCCTCCAATATGAGGCAAAATGAGTAAAAGTTTACCATGAATGCTCTACAAATTAATAGTAAAGGTAAAGGAAAAGGTAGTCCCTTGACATGAATGTCTAGTCATAGGGGGTGGTGCTCATCTCTGTTACTAAGCCAAAGAGCCAGTGTTGTCCGAGGACTTCTCTGGTGGTCATGTGGCCAGCATGCCTGCACCGAAAGCTGTTACATTCCCACCAAAGTGGTACCTATCTACCTACTTGCATTTGCATGCTTTCGAACTTGGCAGAAGCTGGGACTAGTAAGATGAGCTCACCCCATCACGCAGCACTCGGACCGTGAACTGCCACCCTGCTGATCTTCCAGTTGTCAGAATTGGCATCTTAACCACTAAGCCACCGCATCCTTACAAATTAATACAGTACAGTGATTATTATTATTATAATTAACCTTTATTTATGAAGCGCTGTAAATTTACACAGCGCTGTACATGCAGTCTTTTTAGTTAGACAGTTCCCTGCCCTCAGGCTTACAATCTAAAAAGACAAGACACAGAAGGAGAAGGGAGTGGTGGCGGGAAAGGGTAAGAGGTCCAGCAGTTCCTCTCTACCTCCGAGGCCTGGACCAAGGCAGATGGACTGCAGGGAGGGCTTGGCTTCAAAATGGAAGGTTAATCTTCATCCAGGGAAAATACATACTCTCAAGTAGGATAATACATATACAATACATAGCAATACAGGAAATGGTTCGATAAACAGGCGACAAAAGAACATCAGATAGTAAGCGACAATTATGCAATGCCTGGGAAGGCTTCTCTGAAAAGGATGGTTTTCAACTCCGTTTTGAAGCTGGTTAAAGAA
>NW_024834144.1:994-1292 GCF_019175285.1 Sceloporus undulatus
CAGCCAGGAGGACATTACAGTAATCCAGTCGTGAGATCACTAGGGCATGGACCAGGATCTTGGCAGTAGAGGCGGAGAGATATGGTCGGATTTTGGCAATATTGTACAAAAAGAATCTACAAGCCTTGACTGTGGTCTGGATCTGAGGGATACACGACAGAGAAGAGTCAAAGATAAAGCCAAGACTGCGGGCTTGCTGGACTGGTTGAATGGAAATGTTGTCCACAGAGACAGAAAAGGAGTGTTGAAGTTTGGGCTTAGGAGGAAAGACAAGAAGCTCCGTCTTGGACATGTTGAG
>NW_024834145.1:0-1292 GCF_019175285.1 Sceloporus undulatus
TGTTCCAAGTTCAAAAGACATGTGCAGCCCATCAACTCAAAAGAGGGAGAGGGGAGGAGAGAAAGGGGCAGGGTCTTGCCAGGAGTCGGAAGCAAAAGCAAACTGCTGTGCCCTTCCTCGCTTGTGCGATCTTCATCATTAACAACTTGATGCCATCTTGACCCCCTTCTGGTGTTGCTTGTCCACATATGTCTTGCTTTTGCAAGTGAAATGCTGTGAAATGCTGAGGGATATGGAAGAATTTCTCCGAACCTAAATTGGGGATTGGCCCAGTGGCCCTCAAGCCCAGAGTACTCCCCAGAACTGTTTTTGAAATTAGGAGAGATATGGCTAAATTCACTATAATTCCTTGGTGACTAAATGTATTTTACATGTTGGGGGTAATCAGTATCCCAATCAATCAATCAATAATATCTCAGAAATGGTCTAAATTGTATTGTTTATTATATTGTTTATTATATTGAAAGGATTCGAGACAAACTGGATCTCAAAGGCTGTAGCTTTTTGCTTTCTTGCAGAATTTAAAGTTTATTTCCTGGACTGGATTCTGAAGTGTTGAAATAATATTTGCAATGCACCATGTGCTTTCCTCCCCTTTTGTTTAGTTACTCTCTGGATAAGGCTATTTTCTGTTGCAGGTGACCTTTGCGGATGTAGCAGTATATTTCACCGAGGAGGAATGGAAACTGTTGACAAAGAAGCAGAAACTTACATACAGTTCTGTGATGATGGAGAATTATGAGAATGTGGCCTTTGTGGGTAAGGAACCTGAATCCATTGCCCTTCCTGTGAAGACTGAGGGCCCTTTCATCATTCACTGTCAGAGTGCTTGGTTTCCACTTTAGAATTAAAAAGCAACTTCCTGACAGTAAAGACTATTCGATAGTGGAACGCATTCTTTCCTTGGAGTGTAGTGGCGTCTCCCTCCTTGGAGGTCTTTAAACAGAGACTGGATCGCCATCTTTTGGGGATGCTTTGATTGAGAGTTCCTGCATGGCAGGGGGTTGGACTCAATGGCCCTTGTGGCCTCTTCCAACTCTACGATTCTATGATTCTATGATCAGTTATGAGTAATATCTATGAAGGGAAGACAGGGGGACACAAAATCTGCTTTTTCTCTAATGTTTCTTTTCCATCCTGAGCTTGCTTAGCTCCATGGTTGATTCAAGAGGCCCTTTGTTACCCAAAATGCTGGGGTCTGGGGAGGACACCCGCAAGTGCTATGCTTTTAGGGGAATTTTTTACTTAGCTCAATAGAACGAGATAGTTTTACTGGGGCAACAGTGACCTCT
>NW_024834146.1:0-1292 GCF_019175285.1 Sceloporus undulatus
AGAATATTGTTCTAGAACTTTCTCTGAGGCCTCAATTGAACAGAGGTCTCTCTCTCTCTCTCTCTCTCTCTCTCTCTCTCTCCCCTGAGGCTCCAGGGAGAGAAGGAGGCCAGGCTCCTTGGGCCAAAAGGAAGGCTGTGTTTCCCTTTGTGCCTCTGGCCCTCCATTTTGGAGGGTTTGGAGGGAGGGAGGGAGGGGTCTGTGGGGGTCTGAGGAAGGGAGGCAGGGAATCAGGGCCTGTGGGAGGCTGGGCTTTGTGGGCTGGGAGGGAGAGGTGGGGAAAGAGACCCTCCCTTTAGGCCCTAGCTGGGGAGGGGCCACCGGTCCTTGCTTCCCCCTTTGGGAAAGGAGACCCCCTCAGCCCCCTGGATTTACTCCTGCCACTCATTCCTAGAATGGCTGGGACTCAGAGGAGTTTCCTAGGCATTGTCACCTTCTGCCCTCCATGGCCATTGGCACTGACCTTTCCCCATTGCCTTCCCTCCCTCAGCCCTGTGGACCTCCTCCTCCTTCACACTCAGAGCAACACTTCTCTACGGCTGAGGAGACGGCCTCTGACCCAGGGAAGCTTCGGCCATAAAGGACTGCAGAAGAGCCCTTTCTGGGGCTGCAGGAATCAGGGTCTTTGTGTTGAAGGTAGGCCTTTATTCCTGGAGCTGAAAGAGGACCTTTGTTTAAATGCTTCAGTCCAGGATTGTGTGGAAGGGCTGCAGCTGAGAGAGTGAGCCCATGCTTTGCAGTCATAAAGCCCCAAATTCAGTCTCTGGCAGCATTGTCTTCCCAGAAAGTGGAAGTGAGATTTCCAGACCCCAGACACACAGTGCGCCAGTGGATCCTCTGTGTGGGGTCTGTGTGTGTTGTTTACTAGAGCTTTGTGACATATTTGTTTCACTGGGTTTACAAAATGAATTTACAGATGTCTTCACATCCTCAAAATGAGCATAATCCTGGATGCAATCTTCCCTCATAAACCTATACAGAAGAAGGAATGGAAATACAGAGTAAACATAGATATCTAAAACAAAGGAATTTTGAACAAACGAACAAGTCAAGAAGATGGCTTGCCAATAAAATAAGTAAGTTAAAAGAACAAAACATCATAACACAAATAAAAAAAGATTCGATATTAACATCTGTCCAAAATAAAATTAAGAAGACTTTTCAAGAATTCTATGCTAAATTGTATAAAGGATCTAAAACATCTAGTGCCAAAATAGAGGAGTTTTTGGAAATTAGATGATTTAATGTGGGAAAGAAAGTTAAATATCTAGGAACAAATTTAACAAATAAAA
>NW_024834147.1:0-1292 GCF_019175285.1 Sceloporus undulatus
GAGTTGGGGGAGCAATTTATAGCCAGCATTAAGCTGATTTATAAACAATTAATAGAGAAAAAAGAGCTGAATTCAGGATTAAGAGAGGGACAAGACAGGGCTGCCCTATTTCTCCATGTCTGTTTAACCTACTCTTGGAAATCTTATTTAGGGCAATTAAATCTAAAACTCGCAGAAAAGGGATAAAAATAAAAAGGACAACAAAAGTAAATAAGAACTACTGGAAAATAATTATCACAAGACCTGGAAAGAAATAAGGAAAATTTTACAGAGATGGAATAAACTGAATTTGTCAATATTAGGAAAGATTTTGGTAATTGAAATGGTAATTTTACCCCAAATAATGTTTTTAATGCTTAACCTCCCAGTTATAACTAAGCAGAAAATATTTAAAGAATTGTTTGGAAGGGAAACAAACCTAGAATCAACTGGGTTAATTTAAAAGATCCTAAAGAGAGAGGAGGCTGCGCTTTGCTGGACTTAAGGCTTTACTTTTGGTGCGGATGAAATTAAACCATAAGAATTTGGGCCCTTGGTATCCTTGGCTGGGGTTTGGTCCCAGGATCCCAAAATCCATGGATCTTCAAGTCCCATTAAATAGAATGGTGTCCCTTATGTAAATGGCAAAATCATGGTTTATGTTTCAAAATCTATATATATATATATATATACACACATTCTTTGTGTTTTCAAGCCATGGGTGTTTGAATCCGTGGATAAGGAATCCGTGGATATGGAAGGCTGACTGTATTGAACCGGCACGCTTATTATTTGTGCTATGATAAAATATTAATAAGGATAAGGATTTTAATGACTATCCAATCAGAAAAACCTTATTCAGTATTTGTAAAAAGATTAAAGAAAGATTTAAACTACTCATTTGACAAGCAAAGTAATGTGGAATTAAAGTCGAGCGAAGCAAGGAGAAAAATAACATGCGTTTGTTTAATTATCTCCAAATGAAACAAAGATCCGTAGAGGCAGAATGAGTTGGAAAAGTTATTATGGTTCCCAGAGAAAAAGAAAGGTTTTGTAAACAAATCTGCAGTAGCCCAAGGCTTATAGGAAAACCATCTGTAAATAACTAATTATACACCTCTGGAACTAATAAAAATCAGAAGAAGGAAGTATTTTAAGAGGCTTTGAAAAGATATCAGATACTATATTGGTTTTATTTTGAATGGAATGCAGATTATTTTGGGAAACCTCCCCAAGATATTGAACTTAAAAACCTCAAACAAAATACCCTCAAGGCCTGATGCCTTTTGACTAAATGCCAAATGCCCAGAAGG
>NW_024834148.1:0-1292 GCF_019175285.1 Sceloporus undulatus
CGCCAAAGCCACACTCCATTCCTAAGCACTGGAGTGCAGCTTTGGTGCAGCTTCCGGATTCTTAGGATGCATGCATCATTTAAACAGCATACCTCCAAAGAGACCCAAAGCAGGTTTATTTTGGCAGTCTGTAACAGGCCTATATCTCCTTGTTATTATAATTAACGTTCCAATATTCCAATAACAACAGCAGCAAAAAATAGCAAATATAAAAGCACTATCAAATGAAAATTCACACATAAAATTCACATCAGAATTAAGTAACCCCAACTGGAAAACCACAATTAAAACATTGTTCTAAAGAGTCACAGAAGCAAACATGATCTCAGCAGCTGTGCAGCATGCTTCCTAAGAATAAGATTCCACCTTCAAATTTGCTAAAACCATAGGAAGAATGGCTTGTGCAAGTCAGGTTTTAATGATAAATGAAAATTATGCATAATACTTTCTTAATTTGTTGCAGAATACATTATGCTGTATGGTAGAAATTGTTTTACAACGCTGACTTTACTTAAGTGATGTTTTTAAAGAACTGTTCCCAGAAGGTGAAGAGTATTCTCATTTGAGGCGAGGTGAGTGGCAAAACCAGATATGGAATTTTGTTAACCCAGAATGTTAACTGTTATCTATTGTAATGTCTTACTAGAACTGGATGAAGTCCATCATATTTTCCCTTTTAGTATCAGAAACTTTTAAGCAGCTAAATTTATTCTGATAATATACCAACTGCAATATGTATTTACCAACTTTATTGTTTAATTGTATGTAAATTACTCTGAAAATATTTATTTAAGAGCAATATGTAAGCTATTCTGTAAAAGTGAAATGTAGAAGGAAATATACAACACATACATAACACATGTTTGAGGAATCTGTCAAATTAATATTGACCTTTAGCAGGAGGTGTTATGTTTACCATGGTTATAATTTGTTTTAAAATGGTAAGGGAGAATGCATTATTATCTAACTATTTTAAAGCCAGTGGAAAGGCTATTTGTTTCCCTTGGCCCTTGTTAGATAAGTAAACATGCAAAACATAACATTTTATGGCCACAATTATGATTGAGGAAATGCAAGCAAAATCTCATTTTGCAATGAATGGGGAAGTAGGAACACAAGGTCATGTGAAATCCTGAGGACGTAATGCAAATGTTAATTACAGAAAATCAACATATGAATTTGCAGATCAACAAGATTTCAACCACAAGTGATGATGTGCTATGTCTAACATTTTTCACACAGGTCTCCATAAACCTTTCACAGACTGCTTATGTCACTGAAGTGATGAAATG
>NW_024834149.1:0-175 GCF_019175285.1 Sceloporus undulatus
CATAGTTTAGAAGACTTATGGATCCATCAAAATGGGGATAGAAATGGTTTTACTTTCTATTCTGAAGCCCATAAGTCGTGGTCGCGAATTGACTTAATTCTGGCTTCAGCACAGTTAGTTATAAAAGTTCAAAAAATGGATTTAGATCCCAGAGCTCTTTCAGATCACTGCCTGA
>NW_024834149.1:275-1292 GCF_019175285.1 Sceloporus undulatus
ACCAACAAAAGAAAGAGGGGTTTGGCGGTTTATGTTAACAAGAAATTTCAGACAAAAGAACTTGGCACTGATGATGGGGGTAGATACCAAATACTAGAAATTGATACAGGCGCAACGAAATTAATTGTAGTAAATGTGTATGGTCCACTTGAAAAGAAAGATATCTTTTACAGAAAACTGAACGAGGAATTAATGCTATATGACCAAGGTAATGTTGTTATGGCAGGGGATTTTAATGGGGTGCTAAATCCTAAACGTGATAGGAAGTCCGGGAAAAAAATAAAAGACAGTCAGGGGAAACTCCCGAGGAGCTGCAGCGAAATGATTCAAGAGCATAGTTTAGAAGACTTATGGATCCACCAAAACGGGGATAGAAATGGTTTTACTTTCTATTCTGAAGCCCATAAGTCGTGGTCGCGAATTGATTTAATTCTGGCTTCAGCACAGTTAGTTATAAAGGCTCAAAAATGGATTTAGATCCCAGAGCTCTTTCAGATCACTGCCTGATTGAGATGTCTTTGAAGGAGGACAAGAAGTGTGATTATGTTTGGCGTTTAAAGGATGATCTGTTAGAAGATGAACAGTTTGTGAATAATATGAAAGAGGAAATAATTTCATACTTTGAGACGAATGAAACCCACGAAGTTCAATCTAAAATAGTGTGGGATGCTGGGAAGGCCGTATTTCGAGGTTTATTAATTAAAAAAGCATCAGAAAATAAAAAAGCGAGGGAGAGAAAGGAAAAAGAACTGCTGAGGAAACTTAAAGAGAAAGAATCCCTTTTGAAGTCTGACCCTACAAATCTTAGGATCCAAAATGAAATAAAAATCCTCCAAAAACAGACACAAAGCAAAATTTCTTTAGAGATAGCTAGGGACCTAAGGAAATCTAGGCAATTTAACTTTGAAAACGGGAATAAAGTGGGAAAATGGTTAGCAAAAAAACTGAAAAGACCAAAAGAGCAGAGAGTTATTACCAAAATAAAGACAGATAAAGGATTGATCACTTCCCGAGAAG
>NW_024834150.1:0-1292 GCF_019175285.1 Sceloporus undulatus
TAGGTAAGCAGCAATATGGAGCCAACACCCACTCAACTTGATTTATAGCCTATATCTCTCCCAGGAGGAAGATGTAAGGCAGATTGCAACCAAATTTTAAAGGTTTCACTGAAAAGCACAATAAATTATAATATTTAAATGTAAATTTAAAATAATTACACCATTAAAATATAGTACAAAACAATCCACTCTTTACTTCAGGAAGATGAAGTGGCTAAAATCTCAGTCTCAAAAGTTCAGAATATCTAGTTATGTGATCTGAATATTGCCTTTATTTCCATTTGGGACTCCTATTGTACACAAATGTCTTCCACAATTGTACCTCTATACTGATGCTCCACGAAGTATGTGTTTGTGTACCAGACTTTCAGGAACCTGGCTAAATTACATTTGTGCATTTTTCTTTTCTGAATAATAAATGTATCATTTTTAACTCTCTGTTGGTGACTGTGCCTTGAAAAAGAGCATCAGTATGAACATAATTAAGACTGCAAAGTCAGGACCCAGTAGATTCCAAACGTTCATTTATATTTACATACCCTCCAGCATTTCATGCATGAAAACCAAGATATATGTGGCTAAGATGGCAAAAGTTATTAATGACGAAGAGCACACAAGTGAAGAGTGGCTGCATCAGTTTGATTTTGCCAAAGACTACTGGGAAGGACAAGATTCCATCCTCTCCTCCTTAAATGAGTGCTGACCATATTTACACTTTGACTAACTAAAGCAAGCTAAGGAACAACAGAAGTTTGGAGCAACTGAAGCAAGCTAAGGAGAAAAAGTGGACGAGGAGAAACTGGGACATTTTAATGCAGCTGAAAAAGTGGAATAAAGAATTAATCAGGTAATTGGAGAGCATATATTTATTCTCTTTCTCTCTCTCTCTCAAAGGAGTACAGAGGCTAAAGACATCTTACAGGGATGAAATTCACAAATGCCCTTCTCCGAGTTCCATAGGTATAAGCCATGTGTGTATGAAGGGGAGCAACTAGTTCAAAGCAGAGAATGATCCAAAACACAGTGCAGAAATAATCCAGTTTGACACTGCTTTAACTGCCCTGGCTCAGAGCTAAGGAATGCTGGGAATTGTAGTTTGTTGTGGTACCAGAGCTCTCCCACAGAGAAAGCTAAATATCTCACAAAACTACAATTCCCAGAATTCCATAGCATTGAGCCAGAACAATTTAAATGGTGTCAAACTGGATTATTTCTGCACTGTGTTTTGGCACAATGCTGTAAAAAGTTTACCCTGACTCCCAGAACCCCAAAAAGGGTAGAGAATGGGTTTT
>NW_024834151.1:0-1292 GCF_019175285.1 Sceloporus undulatus
TGGTATGGTTCCTTAACTTCACAAAGATGTAATTGTAAATACATGGTGTTATTGCACATCTGTACATTTTGGAGGGGCATGTTAAAATATATTTCTAAATTGTATTGAAAATGTTCAGATATGTCAATGGTTAACTAAGGTTTAAAATGGTTCCTGTTGAAGGCCAGAAAATCTAGGCCTGGAAGAGCAAGTCTTCAAGGACATGTGCTGAGACATAATATAAACAAATGTATTATTGTTATGCTTTTGTGTAGTATGGTGACTTCATGGGAAAGAGGTGTGTCCACTTGGTGTGAAGGTTGATCTTGTGAGAGAACAAAGACTGATGTCACATTCGAGCTTCTAGCATGGACTCTGAAAGAGTATAGATGTATAGTAGCCTGCCATAAAGTGTAAATAGCAACAAAGTCAATAAACCCTCATTTGAGTGAAAATCTGTGTGGAAGTTACTTTGATATTGAGTAGCTGAGAAGACTGCATCTGTTCCAGTTGGTACCAGTCCAGAACCACTGGTAACATCAACCATCCCAAAGATCTTTTTCTCTAACAATATCATAGATGCATCTCTTAGGGAGGGCTATTTTCCATCTTGCTTAAAAGAAGCGGTGGTACAGCCGCTTCTGAAAAAGCCCTCCCTAGATCCCTTGGACATGAACAATTACAGACCGGTCCCCCATCTTCTATTTCTAAGCAAAGTGATTGAGAGGGCAGTTGCTCTTCAAGTCCAAGTGTTACGCCAAGTTGTTTTTATTGAGACTGTGTTGGATATTTCCTCTTTCAAGAAACCCACCCCAGCAGGAGCCCACACAGAAACTTGAAGCACCAAATTTGGTTTTGCACTATTCATGTAACATTTATTAAACATAAAGACATACATATATTCAAGTACCAAGAGAGCTCTCACACACACCATTCACCCAATACTCACGCATACAAGAATGGCTGTCACTGAAGTCATTGATCAGGTGCCTTCATGAAGCCATGGGAGATCTGATGCCGCGGATTCAGGATCACAAAGTCACTGCTTTCAAAAGTCTCTCTTTTAAACCTTTCTGCCTTTCCACTGCTCTCAAGTATGACCCTGTCGGTGCTTTTGGACCTCTCAGTGGCTTTTGATACCGTCAACCATGGTATCCTTCTGGAAAGCCTGAGGGAATTGGGGATCGGGGGCACTGCGTTGCGGTGGTTTTGGTCCTATCTCAGAAGCAGATTTCAGGTGGTGATGCTTGGGGACACTTGATCCTCGAAAAGGGATTTTAAATTTGGCATCCTTCGTCACATCATCCTGTCCC
>NW_024834152.1:0-344 GCF_019175285.1 Sceloporus undulatus
ATCTGGCCTGAGGGCAGAGAGTTTTGGTGATTGGAACAAAGGTGTTTAATTGCTTTCTTTCACCTGGATGTCTGGGTCTGATAATATCTATGACTTAAGCTGTTCGGACAACAGACTTGAGGAGGGGGCGATAGCTCCAGGAAAGGCAAGCATTTTACTCTTTCTGGCTGAAGATAATCCCTTCGTGCGACTTCCCAGACCTTCTGAGATGTTAATGTGGCTGTTTCTCTAAGGAATGTGTACATGTCTTGTCGCCTTGCCAGTAATGGCGGGCAAGCTAGGAGTCTGGCCAGGGGTCATCCAAGGGTTATCATTGATTCCAAAATTTATATAAACCAGCATGG
>NW_024834152.1:444-848 GCF_019175285.1 Sceloporus undulatus
CTTTATAAGACATTGTCTGTTACAATATTTCTCTCTCATGTTTTTTTATTGGCCAGTTCTAGTCATGCGATCAATGTTCAGACCACCTTTCCAAGTATGTCAAAACGCCACCCATAACGTCTCATGACCATTTAAATGAGCCATTATAGATTCATAGCTGTCTTCCAATATTCATCACCCCCCATTTATTATTACGCAGCGTCAGATAGAAATCTTTGTGAACTTGAAGTATTCTTGTCAATTAGTGAGAATAAAAGTCCCGTATCTCTTGATTGATTTCTCCCGAATCACATTGTCCGTGATTGACAGGTGCAGACAAAAGTGTTTTCCTTTGAAGCTTCTTTGCCTAATTTAACAGTTATATTTGCAATGCAAGTCTATTTCATTATATATACATATATATA
>NW_024834152.1:948-1292 GCF_019175285.1 Sceloporus undulatus
ATCTGGCCTGAGGGCAGAGAGTTTTGGTGATTGGAACAAAGGTGTTTAATTGCTTTCTTTCACCTGGATGTCTGGGTCTGATAATATCTATGACTTAAGCTGTTCGGACAACAGACTTGAGGAGGGGGCGATAGCTCCAGGAAAGGCAAGCATTTTACTCTTTCTGGCTGAAGATAATCCCTTCGTGCGACTTCCCAGACCTTCTGAGATGTTAATGTGGCTGTTTCTCTAAGGAATGTGTACATGTCTTGTCGCCTTGCCAGTAATGGCGGGCAAGCTAGGAGTCTGGCCAGGGGTCATCCAAGGGTTATCATTGATTCCAAAATTTATATAAACCAGCATGG
>NW_024834153.1:0-1292 GCF_019175285.1 Sceloporus undulatus
GAAGAGGAGGAAGGCTTAGAAGAAGGACCTGAGGAGGAGGAGGAGGAGGAGGAGGAGGAGGAGGAGGAAGGGCTTACAGGAAGGGCCTGAGGAAGAAGAGGAGCAGAGAGACCTCTGGAGGATTCTGTAGAGGAAGAAGAAGGAGAAGAAGAAGAAGGGACTCCTGAGCATACGCAGAGGCCTCTGGGGGAGAAGCCACAGGGAGAAATCTCCTGGTTGTAACTTATTATTACTATTATTAGTAGTAGCATTAGTGTTATGAAATTTTATTTATTTATCAAGACATGTAAAGACCTATTTATAAAGAGTATCTCAGTGAGTCTCTATATTATATCATCAGGAAAGATTTTAGGTGTTGTTAAGGTTTGGAAATGCTGTTTGGGGTCCCTTCGGACTTAGGAGCCCTTTCATCCTCCATTTTGGGTTCAATGAAGGCCTCAAACTGCCATCTGCCAAGCGCTGAGGAAGAGTGAGCCATTTTGTGTTCCAGCGGCCATTTTATTGTCTGCTTGTGACTGTGGGGAATAATGTTCCGGAACCTTCTCTGAGGCCTCAGTTGAACAGAGGCTTCTCTTTCTCTCCTTTCTCTCCTGAGGCTCCAGAGAGAGAAGGAGGCGAGGCTCCTTGGGCCAAAAGGAAGGAAGTGTGTCTCTTTGTGTGTCTTTTGTGTCTCTTTTCTGAGAGGCTCTGCTCCTTCTGGGGAACATGGGTTTTAAAAGGGATCAGAAATGGGGAGCATAGTTTTAATACAAGCCTTATTCTTCTTCTTCTTCACAAACATCAGGCTTTGGCTTCAAAGAGGAGGCTAGTCCCCCCAAAAAGGCCAAAAGTGGCTCCTTTGGGAGGCTTTAAAAGTCTCCCCAGTTTCCTTATTAATTGATTTTCAGGCAGGAAGGAAGGAAACAGACCAGAATAACTCATATTACCAAGAGTGAAACAAATAAACATAGAAACAAACAACAACAACAAAAATAACGATTAGACAGAAAAACAAACTGCTTATATTTTAAAACACTTATATTTTAAAACACTTTATATTTTTAACAGGATAAAGATTCGACTTTGGTGCTTCTGTCCTTTCACAACCAATTTAGGCTGTAAATGCAGAAGGCTAAGTGTCCAAACGTAAAATCCCAGGATTTTCCCAGGTCATTTCCTAATATCTATGAATAATACCTTTGTCCTACAAGGCTTTCTTCCCTAGCAAGGCATTTTACAAAACCAGGCAACGCATCCTTAAACTCCTGGGCAGCCAAAACGGTCAATCCTCCCTTCTGCTCAAGTCTATCCAC
>NW_024834154.1:0-1292 GCF_019175285.1 Sceloporus undulatus
ACCATACTGCAAAATTAATGCAGTTTGACATAGCTTTAACTGTCATGCATCTATCCTATGGAATCCTGTGATTTTTAGGGGCCATTCAGACTACAGAAAAAAACGTGTTTCAAAGCGATTCTTGCATGTGAAGTTCATATTGGATCCGAATCCGTCACAATCCATGTCGGGGCTTGCACAAGGAAATGCCCCATACACTGAGGTATCCAGATTCAGGCTAAAATCCGTCTTTTCCCAAAAGACTCGGGTTGCCTGAAATTTGAACTTGCCCTCGATCATGATCGGGGCAAATTAGGGAGGGATTAGGGTCAGGGGCTGGGCAGAGGTCGGAGCATTCCCTCCCATCATCAGAAGGGGGGGGAGGAGGAGGAGGAAGAGGAGGAGGAAAGAGCTGAAAAAAGGGGAATCTGGATGCAAAGGGTGACAGAGGAAAGGGGGAAATCAGGGGTGACTTTTGGGCTGCAGAGGGCTGTCAGAGAGAGGTGGAGGTGGAGAAAGTGATGAAGGAGGAGGAGGAAGAGAAGGAGGAGAAAGGGGCTGTGGGAGGAAGGGAGCCATGGAGGGGATCCTAAAATGGAGCAGGAGGAGGAGGACGAAGGAGCTGGGGGAAAGGGTCAGTGGGCATCCCCAAGGAAGGAGAGGGTCTGAAGGAAGGAGGAGGAGGAATTGGGTTGCGGGGCTATGCTGGGGCATGTAGGGAAATCAGGCTGCTTGTTCTACTTTCACTTCCTCTTGCACCTGGATTATTATTCTTATTCTTATTTGTGTTATATGAGGAAACTACAGGAATGCCTGCGCTGCATTTCCATTTTATTCCCAATTGATTCCATGGGTCTACTTTAGTTGGAACTGACAGGTCACACTCTCTCAGCCTCAGTGGAAGGCAATGGCAAAGCTCCTCTAGCAGGAGGAAAAGGGTCAGGTCAAAGGCAGGGCACGAACGGAGCCCACATCAGGCACCCCCCCCTTTTAATATTTTTTTAAATTATTTTTGACCAAATACGCGCTTGGTTTTTTTTCTTGAGGCAGATAGAGCAGGGCTAGAGGCTTCTGCACTTTCCCTTTCATCTGTTCGCTTCCAGCAAAGGGGAAATGTTGCGAATGCAAATGTTACAAATGTTACAAATTCGAATGTTACATTTTTTGCTCTTGTCAATTAGACAAAATGATACATGCTTTTGCTACTGAATTCAGAGGCAGCCCTGAATTGCTTTTAAAAGCAAAAAGGAAAAAAGGGGAAAAAAAGAAATGCATGACAATTGCATCCTTTTCTGGCATTTCTGAGGTGAGGA
>NW_024834155.1:0-1292 GCF_019175285.1 Sceloporus undulatus
GAGTACTTGCTGTAAAATGTAACCAGCTGATAATTTGAGTACAACATGTAATCAGAGGTCAGTTAATTGGGCAGCAGAGTATTTCCCATGTCCAGCAGCATTTTAAAAGGCATGCTCTCTTTTCTCACAGGCAGGACGAGTGCTTCTTCTCAGATGAGGCTTACTATGGTCCACGTGGGCCTCACATAAAAACAGATTGTGTCTTTGCTTCAGGAAAAACTGAACTGAGTTATATTCCCAAGACGTAGGCAGTTTCCTTCCATGTGTAGCTTTATGCAGTTGTATGAGAATGTTTATTAGACTGCTAGCCTTCCAGTAGCTAAAGTGTTGCTTATTGTCTGCTCCTCAACATAGATCCCACTACCTCACTCTTATTTTAGCTCAGACTTTCTTCAGTGGTGGTCAGGAAGAAAGATCAATGGAGGGTTTTGTTGCTAGGTTATGGCTACCTTGCATATGGCAATGAAAGAGGTGGTTTTTGTTCAGGGCAGATTTCAGAACAAAATGCATCTATCTGTTTGTTGTTGTTGTGTGTCTTCAAGCATTTTTCAATTTATGGTTACCCTGCAGGGTTTTCTTGGCACGTTTCTTCAGAAGGGGTTTGCCGTTGCCATGTTCTGTGACTGAGAAAGTGTGACTTGCCCAGGATCACAAAGTGGATTTACATGGCTGAGCCTAGATTCAAACCCTGGTCTCCAGAGTCCTAGTCCAACACTCAGACCACTATGTCATACTGGCTCTGTTCATTGATTCTTGCTAATAATCTGCATTGCATATTCATGAATGGGTCCCTTTTCTCATTCACCTATTTCCTGCTGCCTCAGATCTCTTACTAGGAAGGTTAGATCTCATCTCTTCACTGGCTGAGAGAGTACTACCGGAGCACTCAAAATCTAGTTCTGGGCCATCTTAAATGCTATTTGAATCTAAAACTGGGAATGTGAGAGCCTTTGATTCTCAGTTAATGATCCCTGTCTGCAAAATAGCTGCTACAACAAATAGGGTGTTTTCTTTGGCATAGATCAACGCTTGGAGGACAGTGTTAGAATAGAAAGTGTTTGCTTCTTTTTCTCTTACGCCTGAAGTTTCTGTTCCCTCAATACTTTGTGGAAATGTAGTTTTTAAAGGTACAAAATGTAAGGATGTTTGTGGCGCATATAGTGGGACTGTAGTTCAGTTAAGGTGGTTGGGGTCATGAAGCAGTCCCTGAAATAGGTTCCCTTTTCTGCACATGTGGAACTCATTTTGGGAGTGGTGGCATAGAATCATAGAGATGGAAGAGACCACAAGGG
>NW_024834156.1:0-321 GCF_019175285.1 Sceloporus undulatus
CCAGTGATGCAACACAGCTAACAATAGCACGAAGTTCCAAACAGCAGCTAACACGGCGGAAAAAAGGAACTGGGGAAAGAGCGGGAATGCAGGGGCCTTATAATGGGTGGGTGGAGTTACCGCCAAAAAGTTGCTAAAAGGTGCAACGTATACTTTGCCCAGTGATTCCAGAAGTTTCCGAATAGCTCTGCGCAGGTGCAGTAAACCCACTTGTATGATTCGCAGAGACCACGAAGAAGAAATTGATGCCCCCTTGTCATGGGGGAGAGGCTTGCGTACCCTAATGAAGCTGTGAGCTATGCTGGCGGTGGTATAATAGCC
>NW_024834156.1:421-871 GCF_019175285.1 Sceloporus undulatus
CTGTCTCATCCCAGGCTGGAGTCGAGTCGGCAACAGAACCCGCAGACCCTAATTTTTTTCTGAGAGTGCTTGGTGGGTTTGGAGGTGGCACTGGGTTTGATGGAACCATGGGCCACAGCGAGATCAGCACTAGGTTCCTCGGAACCACGGGCTGAGGCGGTCAGTGCAGGTGGGGCACTATCAGGGCTATCTCGAGCCGCAACTGGGAGAGCCATAGCCGATGCCGAAGGAGCAGAGGATGGGCGGGAGTCTCCCTCCCGAAACTTCCCTTGGGCAATCGCTGAGGTCAATCGGGATTCCCGATTTTTTCTTGCCTGGGAGGACAGAGTAAGCAGGCTTTAGGATCGTGGTCCCTTCCCAGGCAAAAGAGGCAGGGTGAATGAGGGTCCGGTACCGGGAGCTTACCCGCGCAGACATCGCATTTCTTGAACGGAGGCGACATGTCACTGA
>NW_024834156.1:971-1292 GCF_019175285.1 Sceloporus undulatus
CCAGTGATGCAACACAGCTAACAATAGCACGAAGTTCCAAACAGCAGCTAACACGGCGGAAAAAAGGAACTGGGGAAAGAGCGGGAATGCAGGGGCCTTATAATGGGTGGGTGGAGTTACCGCCAAAAAGTTGCTAAAAGGTGCAACGTATACTTTGCCCAGTGATTCCAGAAGTTTCCGAATAGCTCTGCGCAGGTGCAGTAAACCCACTTGTATGATTCGCAGAGACCACGAAGAAGAAATTGATGCCCCCTTGTCATGGGGGAGAGGCTTGCGTACCCTAATGAAGCTGTGAGCTATGCTGGCGGTGGTATAATAGCC
>NW_024834157.1:0-1292 GCF_019175285.1 Sceloporus undulatus
AAAAAATACTTTCAAGCTGTGGATGCTTGAATCTGTGGATAAGGAGGGGCAACTGTATTAGGGACAAAATACCACTATTTTTCGTGTGTGTGTGTGTGTGTGTGTGTGTGTGAGAGAGAGAGAGAGAGAGAGAGAGAGAGAGAATGCCTTGGGAAAGCATTTCTCCTAGGAATAAAAGGAGAATTGAATTGTTGCTAAGCAACAGTTCACCTGCTTTCCCTGATTCTTTTATTTCACCTGATTTTCCTTAGAAAGGGACCACTCCAGATCAGAGTTTTCAGCCTCTGAGGCAAATGGAACAGTAGGGTTATTTGGAAACCACAGAGTTGTACAATTTGAAATGCATTTTTTTAAATGGCTTAAATAGGACCTATTGAGTTCACTTTTGATTTACTATAAAACTAAAGCCAAGCTAAACAAATGGGGATGGATGCATTACTTTTTCTTACCCTGTTCCAATTTGTCATTTCATTCAGAGGTCGGAGACATAATCTCTCCTGCAAGCAATGGCAATCCTTTCAGTGACTGAATCCTGGTGGTTTTCATTATTTTATTTTATTTTTATCCTGCCTTTCTCTCAAAGTGGGACCCAAGGTGGCTAACAACACATATAAACACATTAAAACAACAATTAAAATTGTACAATTAAAATTGTAAAAAATATAAAAGATTACTAATATAAAATTTAAAACTTACAAAGTAAAAATAATAATCTAAAACCAATCCCCTCATCCCCCAATAAAACCAAACCTGCAAGGTTTTAAAAGGCCTGTTTAAATAAAAATGTCTTTGTCTGCCAGCAAAAGGCCAGCAGGGAGGGAGCCAGCCTAGCCTCTTGTAGAAGGGAGTTCCAGAGGGTGGGAGCAGCCACTGAGAAGGCTCGCTCTCGTGTCCTCACCAGGCAAGTCTGGGATGGTGGTGGGACCAAGAGAAAGCCTTCTCCTGAGGATCTTAGGGCTCTAGGTGGTTCCTATGGGGAGATACAGTCTCTCAAATAGTCTTGACCTGAGCTGTGTAGGGCTTTATAGGTCATGACCAGCACTTTGAATTGTGCTCAGAAACGAGCCAGTAGCAGGTGAGTTGTTTCAATACAGGAGTTATACGTTCTCTGTAACTGAATCCGGCCAGCATTCTAGCTGCGGCATTTTGGACCCTATGAAATTTCTGAACAGTTTCCTAAGGCATTACAGTAGTCCAAATGGGATGTAACCAAAGCATGTGTCACTGTCATCAGATCTGATATCTCAAGGAATGGGCACAGTTGGTCCACAAGTTTTAATTGTGCAAATGCA
>NW_024834158.1:0-1292 GCF_019175285.1 Sceloporus undulatus
ATGGAGGCAGAGAGATTTAAGGAAGTTAAGGGTCTGCTGTGCTAAGAGCCATAATGTCTAAATGTCTAATTAACAATTTGTAATACACTCTGATAGCCTTTTGGTTGAAGAGAGGGGTATAAAATTAAATTATTATTATTATTATTATTATTATTATTATTATTATTATTACAGGGCCGCAGTTTGGCTGCTTGGACCACCGGAGTCAGTTGGAAAAGCCCATCTCACTCCAGAAAATAAAGGTACTTGAGGAGTTTGCACTCTATGTCTTTCTGTAATAATAGCTACAAAACCCAAAAACATTTGGGACATTTAGTTTTTTAATAACAAATATGGCAGATTTAAATGCTGCTTTAAAACCTCTTTCCATCTGCCAGCTTTGTGCTGGTTTTAGGGGGAGATGAGAAAGTGTTGGGAGGGAGGGACTGCCAACAGAATTAGGAGAAGCATTGCAGGCTATGGACAGTTTGCGGCCAAGAAAGGTCCAAAACACATGGCAGCAATAGTCCATTTTGAGAGCGCTTTAACTGCCCTGGCCCAGTGCTAGGGAATCCTGGGAAATGGAGTTTATTGTGGCACCAGAGCTCTTTGACAGAGAAGGTGCAATTCTCACAATACTACATTTCCCAGAATTTCCTAGCACTGAGCCAGGGCAGTTAAAGCAGTCTCAGATTGAATTATATCTGCAGTGTGTTTTGGACTTAGGTGACCCTTGGCAAGTCACACTTTCTCAGCCTCAGAGGATGGCAATGGCAACCCCTCTCTGAAGAAACCTGACAAGGAAACCCCATGATAAGGTTCCCTTAGGGTTGCCATAAGTTGGAATTGAATTGAAGACACACACGAAGAACAGAAATAAGTCTGCAGTTATTTCCCAGGTTGTACATGGGAATGGGAGGCAGTGTGTTGCAGTGGTTTGAGTGTTGCGTTACAACTCTGGAGGCCAGGGTCCAGTGCCCCACTCCTCCATGAAACCAGCTGGGTGCCCTTGGGCAAGAAGCCACACTCTCTCAGCCTCAGGGAAGGCAATGGCAAACCTCCTCTGAACAACTCTTGACAAGGAAACCCCAGATGACATTGCGTATTCTGTGGAGAACCCAGAAAAGAGCACAAGACAATTGATGGATGTAATAGTGGAATTGGAATATGTTTCAGGACTAAAAGTAAACAGAGACAAAACACCAATAATAACAAAAAATATGGGGAAAAGGAAGAATAAATCCTGGAAGAAATTAGTGGATTTAAAGTGGGAAAGAAAGTTAAATATCTAGGAATAAATTTAACAAATAAAA
>NW_024834159.1:0-1292 GCF_019175285.1 Sceloporus undulatus
ATGACACCCTGTGGAGAAAAGGAAGATTGGAATGTTGGCAACATCCATTCAGAGTGAGCCTGGCAACAGCCAATGGGAGCTTAACCAAGAAAGGTGGAGGCTACTCCCAGGAGCAAGTATAAATAGGAAGAGAGGACTGTATGTGAGCTGGATAGGGGCCAGATAGGTACAGATCTCTCAGTTAGAGTCAAGGTTTATTAGACCCTGAGGGGTCTTAACAGCCAAAGTAGCTGAGGTATGCTGAGAGGGGCAGTTGGATAGAGGTTTTGAGTAGCCAAGTTAAGGACTAGGAGAGTCCTTGGTAAACAGTGTACAGTGTCTAGAAAAATCCTGAGGGACTCTAGCCAGAGAAAGGCTGTGGAAATTACTATAACTGCTTGGAACTAAGAGAGTTCAAGTGTGAGAGTTTAATTAGACTGACTTGGGAAGTCACAGGCCTGTTACAGACGGGCCTTAAAGTGCGCGCTCTGCGCGTTCTAGGGTTAGAAAGGGGCGTCCTTTCCAGATGTCCCCAACCCTAGCATGTGCGGAGCATGCACAAAATGGCAGTGGCCGTTCTACATGGCTGCCGCCATTACGACGTCACGACCGTGCCGCCTCTATACGGCTTGAATCCCCAAGGACACCCCTTTCCAGGCTGCACAGAAGGGGCCTTTTGCCGCTTCCCCACAGCCTGGAAAGTGGCAGATCGGGGCCCCAGCGGCTGCCGCTCTGGCCACTGAGGCCCTGATCCGGCGGGGAAAGGGGCGGGTGCAGGCTGCCGCTTTTCAGTGGTCTGTAACCCGCCACAGTTTACCAGAAAGGATATAAATTTATATAGAAATAATTACAAAGACAAGCTAAAGGAACTGTCAAACTGTTTTAACTAATAAAGTACAGTATTTAAACATCATATCCTGTACCAATACCAACCACTAAACGGTATTCTGTATTCAGCCTGACTTGTAAATAAATCCATTACTTTGTTTCAACAAGCAACTGTCTGGAGTGATTTCAACAATAAATATGCTACCAACATTGAGAAAACATTTTCAGGTTTGGGACACACTAGATAGTGGGTGTGTGGCTGTCAAGAAGTGGTTGGTGCCAAGCTGGGGGGGTGTTAGAATCCTGTTAGTATTCTACCAGATAGGGTTAGGTAGTGTAGTATAGTAGTTGGGGGATGATGGGGCTTTAGCTGCAGTAGAAGAATAGATAGTGATAGTAGTGCATAGCAGGGCCAGGTGTCTTATCTAGTGGCCTTGAAGGCCTGGCTCTCCGAGCGCTCAGAGCTGGGAATGTGCTTTCACTTC
>NW_024834160.1:0-1292 GCF_019175285.1 Sceloporus undulatus
TGTAGTAACCTTTCACGCAATAACGTGAATACACATGATTGCATTCAGGATGACACTGGATTATACTTCCAATTTCAGTAGTGTGATAAACTCCTAAGATACTCACCACATGGCTTTATGGCACAGTAATCAAACTGAGTGTTACGCTCCATGGTGTAGCACCAGGGCCCATGACTATCATTGTCAGGATTACGGCAATAATTCTCTTCAAGACGCACAGTAGGGAACATGGTAGGGAAGACCCTAGGAAGAAAGACAGACAATTGTCCCTTTAGTATATTGTCACTTCACTTTTCTCCATTTCATTCTCTTTGGAATGGAATGTCCATTCTCCTTGGAATCTAACTGGACAGATTCTTTTTTCATGCAATAGAGCTGCCAATGTAATACTGTACTTTTAATGCTGTGATAATAATTTGCCAATATTAAATTATTTATTTAATGGAAGGACTTCCATTGGATAGGCATTGCATTTTACTAGCACTCATGACAGCAATATTTTGTTGGTGGAAAAATGCAGTTCTTTTTTTACAGCTAGAAATTCCATTGTATCACCACATTTAAGCCCATACAAGTGTCACACACAACAAGGCCAGCATCCTGTTAGTAATATGCATGCAGATAAGAAAGACTTGCCTGTTTGTATGTCCCTTTTTGGATGGGGTGCAGATGGCTATTTCTTTTCTCTTGCCTTCCTTCCCAAAACCTCCACCCTTTCCCAGCATCTGGAGGTGTTTCTGCCGCTACTTATTATTGCTGCTGTTGTGGTAGGATGGGGAGGAAGTGCGGGAGTGTCTTTGACATCAGTACAGTAATTAGGAACAACATTGTTGTGACTTTTGGCAGCTCTAAAGGTTTTCTTGGCAAGATTTGTGCAGAGGGGATTTGCCAGTGTCCCCCTCCAAGGCTGAGAGAGTATGACTTGTCCAAGGTCAGTCAGTGAGTTTCCATGGCAGAATGGGGATTTGAACAGTTGTCACCACAGTTCTACTCCAAAGAAAAATCCACTAAACCACAATGGTTCATTTATTTCTTATATTATCATATATTTAGTATCATATATAACATTTAATTCTATGCTTTAGAAGTCCCCAGACTGCTATGCTAAATCATTCAAGGACAGGAATTTTCCTTAATAATAATAATAATAATAATAATAATAATAATAATGATAATGATTATGATGATGATAACGATGATTTATTTATAGCCCGCCCAATCACAAGGAATCCGGGCGGGTTACAGCAATAAAAATACAGAGAATACAATAAAATAAGATTAAAGAGAGTGAC
>NW_024834161.1:0-1292 GCF_019175285.1 Sceloporus undulatus
AGCATCACCATGGGAGAGGTGCAGAGAGAGAGAGATGGTCATGTCCTGCCTCTGAGGCTGAGAGAATGTGACCCTCACAAAAGAGAATATGGGAGAATGAGGATCTGCTGAACTTTTCCCCTGCCATTCGCTTCTCCTTTTGTCTCTTGTCCCTTTAGATTGCAAGCCTGAGGGCAGGGAAATATCTAGTACTGGTAATTTGTAAGCTGCTCTGATAGCCTTTTGGCTGAAGAAGAGCTGGGCATAAATTATTATTATTATTATTATTATTATTATTTGACATCCCCACCTCCTTCTTCTCTTTTGTGAGAATTTGAATGGCAGAGAGAGCATGATGTAAAGTGGAGAAGGCTCCCTCCTTTTGTTCTGTATTGTTTTTCACACTAACAAAGGAAATAGCCCCTGGTAAAAGCCAGGATGAATGATAGCTTTTCTTATGCAAAAGACCCAAATCCTGGAGGTCGAATTTGTCAGCGCAAAGTTTCTCTCTTCCCTTCATTTTGAAATTATTAAAAATAAAATTCTTACTCATTGATCGAGAATTACTCTGAATTTCTCCTCTCTAACATGTTATAGAATTTGTCGAAACTGGCATTTTTCTCCTAATTTTCGAATTTTGGAGAATATTCTTTACATCCCTACTCTCAGGATGAGGGCTATTTTCTGTTGCAGGTGACCTTTGCGGATGTGGCAGTATATTTCACTGAGGAGGAATGGAAACTATTGACGAAGAAACAGAGACTTATGTACAATGATGTGATGATGGAGAATTATCAGAATGTGGCCTCTGTGGGTAAGGAACCGTAATCCATTCTCCTTTTTATGCACTGAGGTCCCTTTAATGCTAAATTATCATGGTGCTATGATTCCACTAGAATTATAGACTCATAGAGTTGGAATAGACCACAAGGCCATCCAGTTCAACCCTCTTCTGCTATGCAGGAATACACAATACAAGCACCATCCATTCTCTGTTTAAAGACCTCCAAAGAAGAGGACTCCACCAAACTCTAAGGGAGTATATTCCACTGTCAAAGAGCTCTTACTGTCCCAAAGTTCCTCCTAATGTTCAGGTGGAACCTCTTTCCCTGTGACTTGCATCCATTGTGGTGTCTCCTTTTCTCTGTAGCAGCAGAAAGCAAGCTTGCTCCATCCTCAATACAACCCTTTCCGATATTTAAACATGGATATCATATCCACTGTTCAATTTCTTTTCTCAAGGCTAAACGTATCCAGCTCTCTAAGCCATTCCTCATAGGGCTTGATGGTTTCCAGATCCTTCACCAGTTTGG
>NW_024834162.1:0-1292 GCF_019175285.1 Sceloporus undulatus
GGTTCAGCGTCTTCTGAAAAAGCCCTCCCTAGATCCCTTGGACATGAGCAATTACAGATCCATCTTCCATTTCTATGCAAGGTGATTGAGAAGTAAGTTGCTTTTCAACTCCAAGCATTCTTGGAAGAATCAGATTATCTAGACCCATTTCAAACTGGCTTCAAGACGGGATACGGTGTCGAGAATGCTATAGTTGCTTTAGTAGATGATCTTTGCTTGAACACCAACAGATGAAGTGTGACCCTGTTGAAGCTTTTGGATCTCTCAGTGGCTTTCAATACCATCAACCATGGTATCATTCTGGAAAACCTGAGGGAATTGGGAATCAGGGGCAATGCATTGCAGTGGGTCCGGTTCTATCTCTCAAGCAGATTCCATACAGAGATGCCTGGGGACAGTTGTTCCTTTAAAAGGGAGTTTAAATTTGGCGTTCCTTAGGGCATCATCCTGTCACTAATGCTGTTTAACATCTACATGAAACCGCTGGGAGAGATCATCTGGAGATATGGAGTGGAGTGCTATCAGTACGCTGATGACACCCAACTATATCTCTTCATGCCCCAGACCTCTGCATCATCTAAGGAAGGCATCTCCCCTCTGAATGAATGTCTTGGGGCACTAATGTGCTGGATGAGGAGAAACAGATTAAAACTGAATCCAGATAAGACTGAGGTACTTGATGGAGATCCTAATCCAGGTATGGAGGTTTGTCAACCGGTCCTGGATGGGGTCACACTTCCCCTAAAGGACTGTTTTTGCAGTTTGGGGGTGCTCCTGAATCCGTCGCTCCAGATATGAGATCAGATAGATGCGATGGCCAGGAGTGCCTGTTATCAGCTTTGGTTGATATGCCAACTGCACCCCTTCCTGGAACCTGTAGACCCAAAAACTATCATGCATGCTCTTGTAATCTCACGTCTTGACTTCTGTAATGCGCTCTACCTAAGCTACCCTTGTACCAAGTCTGGAAAATTCAACTAATCCAAAATATGGCTGCCAGAGTGGTCACTGGAAGATCTAGAGGTGACCATATCACACCTATATTAAAATCTCTTAATTGGCTGCCTATTAATTTCAGGACACAGTACAAGGTCTTGCTTGTAACCTTACTTACGGGATCGCCTTCTCCCATACAATCCGCCCCACACATTGAGGTCCTCTGGTAAAAACCTTGCTACCATTGCCTTCTTCTGAGACTGAGAAAGTGTAACTTGCCCAAGGGCAGCCAGTGAGTTTCTATGGCTGAGTGGGGATTTAAACTTTGGTTTCTCAGAGTACTAGGCCAATACTCA
>NW_024834163.1:0-1292 GCF_019175285.1 Sceloporus undulatus
GGTCTGCCTCCTTCCTTCTTCCCTGAAAATCTCTTAATAAGGAAACTGGGGAGACTTTTAAAACCTCCCAAAGGAGCTACTTTTGGCCTTTTTGGGGGGACTAGCCTCCTCTTAGAAGCCAAAACCCAATGTTTGGGAAGAAGAAGAATAAGGCTTGTATTAAAACTATCCTCCCATTTCTGATCCCTTTTAAACCCCATGATCCCCAGAAGGAGCAGAGCTTTGTAATAAGAAAACCCTCTCTGAAAAGACACACACAAAAGATACACAAAGAGACACACTTCCTTCCTTTTGGCCCAAGGAGCCTGGCCTCCTTCTCTCTCTGGAGCCTCAGGAGAGAAAGAGATGCCTCTGTTCAACTGAGGCCTCAGAGAAGGTTCTGGAACATTATTCCCAACAGTCACAAGCAGCACAAAATGGCAGCTGGAACACAAAATGGCCGCCTCTGCCTGAGCGCTTGTCAGTTGGCAGTTTGAGGCCTTCAGGGACCCCAAAATGGAGGATGAAAGGGCTCCAAAGTCAGAAGGGACCCCAAACAGCATTTCTAAACCTTAACAACACCTAAAATCTTTCCTGATGCTATAATACAGAGACTCACTGAGATACTCTTTATAAATACGTCTTTCCATGTCTTTATACATAAATAAAATTTAATAATACTAATGCTACTACTAATAATAGTAATAATAAGTTACAATCAGGAGATTTCTCCCTGTGGCTTCTCCCCCAGAGGCCTCTGCGTATGCTCAGGAGCCCCTTCTTCTTCTCCTTCTTCTTCCTCTGCAGAATCCTCCAGAGGTCTCTCTGCTCCTCCTCCTCCTCAGGCCCTTCCTCTTAGCCTTCCTCCTCCTCCTCCTCAGGCCCTTCCTCTAAGCCTTCCTCCTCCTCCTCCTCTTCCTCTAAGCCTTACTCCTCCTCCAGCCCTTCCTCTAAGCCTTCCTCCTCCTTTTCCTCCCAGACTTTAGGGGTAGAATTGTGTGCCTTCAATTCCTTCAATTCCTTCCTGGGGATCCTAAGGCAACACTGTCCCAGGAGTTTCTTTGTAGGTTTTGTTGAAGGGAGTTTGCCATTGCCATCCTTTGAGGCTGAGAGAGTGTGCCTTGGGGGATGGGGGTGTGCTGCGTGCCTTGAACTTGTGTCTTGTGGCCCTATTCCCAGGGTTTCCTTGCCTTCAGGTTTGCCTTCCACTTTTCCCTTTGTCTTCCTCTGAGGCTGAGAGAGTGTCTGCTGCCCAAGGTTCTCCACAGTGGGTTTCATGGCCCAGAATGAATGCCATTTCCCATCATGTAGAT
>NW_024834164.1:0-1292 GCF_019175285.1 Sceloporus undulatus
AATGCATGTTTGACTATGCCTGGCTTCTCCTTTCCATTGTATAACAAACTCCAGGAGAACATGGTCACTTCCACCTAATGATCCCACCACTTGCACCCCATTAACCAAGTTATCCTTGTTGGTTAGGATCAGATCCAAAATAGCTGACCCCCTTGTTGCCTCTTCTACCTTTTGGACCATGAAATAGTCTTCCAGGCAAGTGAGGAATTTGCTAGACCTTGTGGATTTGGCTGAGTTTGAATTCCGGCAAATATGAGGATAGTTGAAGTCACCCATCACTACTACATCTCTCTTTTCTGACTGTGTGGTTATCTGTTCTCGAAAGACATCATCCAATTCCTCAGTCTGACTTGGGGGTCTGTAGTAGACTCCCAGAGTAACATCCTTGTTGTTTCCCTCCCCTTTGATTCTTATCCAGATGCTCTCCACCTAGCTTCCATGATTGATGTCCTGGATCTCTTCACTGGTGTAAATATCTCTGACATATAGTGTTGTTTGGCCTATTTCTCTTAAAAAGATTATACCCCTCTATTTCCACATTCCAATCATGAGACTCATCCCACCAGGTTTCAGTGATGCCTATTATATCATATTTGCTTTGTTGTACTAGGAGTTCAAGTTCATCTTGCTTATTTCCCATGTTCTGTGCATTAGTGTAGAGACATCGCAGACCACGGGTACAATTTACTTGCTGCTTGTGCAAGTTTTTTTGCCTCCCACTGTTGGGTCCTTGCACCTTTTTTCTTGTTTCCTCTATGTCTGTTTGACTATTTTCTCCAGACCTTTTGCCTTCCTTAATATTGTCTCCCTTTCCCACGGAACTCAGTTTAAAGCCCTCCTGATTAAGTTCTTGAGACTGTTGGCAAAAACATTTCTTCCAACTGGCGTGAGATGCAACCCATCCGTTGCAAGAAGTCCCTCCTCATGGAACCGCAGCCCATGATCAAAGAATCCAAATCGTTCTTGGTGGCACCATCTGCGAAGCCAGTTGTTCACATCCGCTATTTTCCTCTCCCTTCCTGTACCGTGCCCTTCGACTGGCAGAAGAGACGAGATGACAACCTGTACATCCATTCCTTTCAGCTTCCTATCAAGCACCTCGTAATCCCTTTTGATGTTCTGCAGACTGTGTCTTGCAGTATCATTGGTTCCCACGTGGACCAAAAGGAAGGGGTATTGGTCAGTAGGCTTGACCAGTCTTGTCAGCCTCTCTGTCACATCACGGATCTTTGCCCCGGGAGACAACACACCTCTCGAGACATCTTGTCAGGCCTACAAATCACTGCTTCTGT
>NW_024834165.1:0-1292 GCF_019175285.1 Sceloporus undulatus
CTTCTATCAATTCATTTTAAATATATATGTGTGTATGTGTGTATATATATATATAAATATAGTTCCCAAGCCGGGGTGCTGTTTACATTACTGATGACGCACAGATGATTGACATGCATTTTGAAGCGGCGCAAACTACTAGGAATGACAATTGTGCCAAAAAAGAAGCCATTACACTTATTATTTTTATTATTATTAATGAGATCAGCAGTTTGCTTTAAGTCATAGTGGGAAGGCGGTCCTAAGGTCCAAAACACACTGCGGAGATAATCCAGTTTGAGACTGGTTTAACCAGGGCTGAGGAGTAGGAGTAAGAGGAACAAGGTAACGGGCTCAGATGCCATTAGATGGTCCAGAGACATTTACATTGAGCATCTCTCAGGATGCCACCAGTATGAGGAATCAGCTACGGTTCTGGTAGAGAAGAAGCCATTATAACCATCACTTTTCCTGGAGCCTGAATCCATTGGGTCAGGTCAGGGCTGGCTCTAGGTATTTGCCCCCCCCCCCCCGGTAGGCCCTCAAAGTGTAGGGAAAATGTAGGGCACGATGTAGGACAAATGGTAGCACGTTCAAGAAAAATGGAGGACACGACCAACTAAACGCCAAAAACATTAATAAAAACCATATAAACTCATGTTTCTCAGCCATGCTCAAAATGGAGGACATTTTGACAAGCTATCAGCACAACTCCAAGACCCAAATTCACAACTACTAATTCATTGGGAATAGAAGAAGAGAGAAAAAAACAACACATGCAAGGAAGCCTTGGAGCATTCTCTGAGACCAGGGTTCAAATCCTGGCTGAGACAAGCAAACCCACTGGGTGACCTTGGTCAAGTCACACTCTCTCAGCCTCAGAGGATGGCAAGGGCAAACCCCTTCTGAAGAAATCTTGCCAAGAAAATCCCAGGATGAGGTTACCATAAGATGGAAATGACTTGGAGGCACACAAGAGCAACATCCACAATATGAAAAGGAAGCCAGGTCCAAAGCGCACAGCAGAAAGAATCCAGTTTGAGACTGCTTTAACTGTCCTAGTTCAGTGCTGGGGAATTCTGGGAACTGTAGTTCTGTGAGACATTGAGCTTTCTCTGTCAGAGAGTTCTGGTGCCACAATAAACTACAAATCCCAGAACTCCCTAGCACTGAGAGCAGTTAAAGCAGTCTGAAACTGGATTGTTTCTGTAGTGTGTTTTGGATCTTGGCTTTAAGTGCTATAGGAGTCTGAAATCCTTGCTGCTAGGTCTCAATGTATCTATCTATCTATCTATCTATCTATCTATCTATCT
>NW_024834166.1:0-1292 GCF_019175285.1 Sceloporus undulatus
AGAAATATAGGTATAGATAGTTTCTTAAGAAAAGATAGGAACTTGGGGTAAGGATTAATTGACTGGCTCATTCAAGAAGTTTTCCTATCCTATCTTTCCGCTCCTGTCATGAACACATCCTATCCTTCAAACATACACAACACTCACTATTATTTCCTATCATTTGACAAATTATTTCTGATGAAGAGTTAAGAGTATTCAACCAATGCAAGTTTTGTCCAAATCTGCCAAAACAATTGATATCTCTGTAAAAATAGCACTGTATTTTGCAAAGATAATGTGCACAATAAATAAACAGTAAAAATTTGTCAAATGCACAGACAATTTCCACATCCTCAAACACCCATAGGGCAGTTTAAACAACAGCAGGAAAATGTCAGAAATACAAGATGCTAATCAGCAATAATCATTTGTATTTGTGGCACCTTGACACTGAACATTTGCGCTTATCCTCCTGTGGTGCCTCCATGACGTCTTGTTTTGTTCTGTGTTACTGCCATATCCAACCAATAAGTCCCCCACCCTATGCATTTAATCTGCTAGCACAGTGTGTTTTCAATTGGTCTGTAAATCTTGAACTGCACAAAATGCAAGACTACAAATGATTTAAACTGCCATGCTGAAGACAAAGGTATTAACCCAGCTTAATTTGTTTATTACAATACAGTTAAATACTTGGGCAGGTGTCCTATTGAAATCTTAGGGAAGGTTGCACAAATATTTGAGGCTGCAGCTCAAAAGCCACTTTAAGTTACTGGTAACATTACAAGCCAGTGTGAATAGTGGTTTGAGCATTGAACTATAATTCTGGAGTCCAGGATTCATTTCCCCACTTGGCCATGAAACCCATTGGGTGACTTTGGGCAAGTCACATGCTCTCAGCCTCAGGGGCAGGCTATGGCAAACCTCCTCTCAACAAATCTTGTCATGGATCATAGAATCATAGAGTTGGAAGAGACCACAGGGACCATCCAGTCCAACCCCCTGCCATGCAGGAAATCACTATCAAAGCATCCCCAACAGATGGCCATCCAGCCTCTGCTTGAAGACCTCCAAGGAAGGAGACTCCACTACGCTCCGAGGGAGTGTGTTCCACTGTCGAACAGCCCTTACTGTCAGGAAGTTCCTCCTAATGTTGAGGTGGAATCTCTTTTCCTGCAGTTTGCAGGAAACCCATGATAGGTCACCATATGTCAGAAAGAACTTGAAGGCACACAACAACAACAACACAAAATGTGCCTCTTGTTTATTTTAAGAAACTAAAAAGGAGATGGAGCTTAAAAAGAGAAAGA
>NW_024834167.1:0-1292 GCF_019175285.1 Sceloporus undulatus
GGGTGCTAGAGAGGAATTGCCAGTCTTGAGCAGCCAGTACTGGGTGACGTGGTCCAAAGATCTGAGTAGCTGTAAGGTGGCTTCATATGTTCAACTAAAAATTAATAAATCAAAGCAGAACAAAATGTTCATTCACAATTATACATTTTTCAGATTCATATCAACCTTCCTTATTTTTCCCCTCAAAATCCTTCTATGACTTTTAGTGGAGAAACATGCAAGGTCTTTTGTTTGTTTGTTTGTTTTAACCAAGAGCATAAGCAAAAAAACCAGAGTGGTTGTTTTGGACTGTTGTTGCCCTTAGTGTCTAGCAGGTAAAGAGAAAGAGTTGGAATGAAAGAAAGGAGGGAAATGATACCATCTCATGGCTTGGGACAAAGGAAGGAAATTAGTCATACACAGTTTCTGTTTCTGTAGTTGTACAGCACTGTTAGCTTTTCTGCTGTGAATTTGGCTTTTTTCCCTCTGTGGATGTAGCCTGTTTTACTTGAAAGATGTTTATATTATTGGCACACAATGTAAACCTTAGGACATATATATTTGCAACATTATTCATTATACAGTATACAGAATATAACGGTCAGTGGGGGAAAAATTCTTTACAGCGAGACCGAAAATACAGCAGTTTTGATTCATGAAAAGATGTTGAAAAGTATCTACTTAGTTGTTCAATGTCTTCAGTAGCTGCGCAGTTGCCCTCTATATATCAAAAGTGCACTGCTATGGAAAGTTGAAATGTAAACTTAGGGGTCTGTGGTTTTCTTGATAGCTACAGATCTGAGTCAAGATTTGAATCCCTGTAGTGAGAGAAAAGCAGAATATAAATGAAGAGGAGGAGGAGGAGGAGGAGGTCCCTTACCTGTGGCAGGACCTGTTGTCAAGTTGTGAGTAGGGCACTTCAAAAGAATTCCACTGTCATGGATAGTTCACTATCTAGTAGAATTTAGATTTGCCATAAACCTGAACCCTTCTGTAGTGCTATATCTCTCCATGGTATTTGGCTAGTAAGTGTTTTGAGGCCACTGGCCATCCCCAGTAGGATATGATGCGTAAATTGATTTATGGTTCACTTTATTATATTAGTCCTGTATCAACTGCAAAGTCTTATGTATTATTTCTGGGTGCAATTGATTGATGGTGGTTCAACCCAAACCAGGGATAATAAATAATAATAATAAAATTTTATTTATACCCCGCCCTTCCAAATAGATCAGGGCGGCTTACAAATGCACCTCAGTGCAGCAGATACAGTATAAAACAGATTAAAAACAACAACATCTCATCATAAAAAC
>NW_024834168.1:0-1292 GCF_019175285.1 Sceloporus undulatus
AAAGCTTCGTTGACTGATACCCAATACGGGAGTTTTTTATAAATTAAAGGCCTAAGTTTAATCCAAATTCTAAATAGAGATTTCCGTACACAGTGATTATAGAAAATCTTATTGACTTTGACCTTATCGTAAAAGAGATATGCGTGTAAGCCATAAACTAAATCTTCAGATTCCAGATTTAATAATTCCCTGTTTTCCAATTTAAACCATTCAATCAGCCATTCAAAACAGCACGCATAAAAATAAATTTTGAAACTGGGTAGACCCATACCCCCTCTCTTTCGGTCATCTAACATTGTTTTAAATCTCACACGTGGTTTTTTCCCTTCCCATATAAATTTGCTAATTTCCCTGTTCCACTGATTAAGTAACTTTTCATTTGTTATTATTGGAATGGATTGAAACAAAAATATAACTCTAGGTAGTATATTCATTTTCACTGCAGCTATTTTTCCCATCCACGACAGGCCCAATTTCTTCCATTTTGTTATATCATTTTTAATATTTTGCCAAATTTTGACATAATTGTTTTTATAAAGATCTACATTCTTTGTAGTAAACCAAATACCTAAGTACTTTACTTTATTTCTTATTTTATAGCTCGATATCTCCTCTAATAAATTTTTATCTGCTTTGTTTAGATTCATTGTAAGAATAGATGTTTTTTCCTTATTAATTAATAAACCTGACATTTCCCCAAATTGCGCCATTATTCTGTTTGCGACTGAGATCTGTTCAATTGGATTGGATAAAGTAAGTATTAAGTCATCAGCATAAGCTTTAAGTTTAGTTTCTTTACCTTTAATCTTAACTCCCTCTATGCTATTATCACTTTTAATAATTGTCAATAATATTTCTAAAACAAGAATAAATAAAAGCGGGGAGAGTGGGCAGCCTTGCCTGGTACCTTTGAAAATTCTTATTTTTTTCGTCCTCTCTCCATTAATTATCAAGGCGGTCTGCTGTTTTTTATATATCTGATCTATCCAATTACAAAAGTTACTTCCCATATCCATCTTTACAATAACCTCTCTTAAGAAAGACCAATTAACCCGGTCAAAAGCCTTTTCAAAGTCTATTAACACTACTGCCAGTTTTTTATCACTTCTTTTTTCATGATATTCTATAATATCTACCAGATATCTCACATTATCTCTCATCTTTCTGCCGGGTAGAAACCCTCTTTGATCTTCACTAATACAGACTTTCAGTATTTTTTTCAATCTAGTGGCCAATATTGCAGCGAAAATTTTATAGTCAGCATTTAGCAAGGCTATAGGACGGTAATTTTT
>NW_024834169.1:0-1291 GCF_019175285.1 Sceloporus undulatus
CCTCTTCCCCTAACTCCACCAGTTGCACAGAAGAGAGGTCAGGCAGCAGCAGGAGGGCATGGCAGTACTGATAAGTTTAGAAGCCACTCCTCCAGCCCTCAGGAAGACCAGCAGCCAAGCCAGAAGCAAGCCTTCCCTTTCCCCCCAACTCCACCAGGGACACAGAAGACAGCAGAGGCGAGGCAGAAGCAGGAGGGCATGGCAGGAGTGGTAAGCTTCAAAAGCGACTCCTCCAGTCCTCTGGAAGACCAGCAGCCAAGCCAGAAGCAAGCCTTCCCTTTTTCCCAACTCCACCAAGGGCACAGAAGGCAGCAGAAGCCATGCAGAAGCAGGAGGACATGGCAGGAGTGGTAAGTTTAGAAGCCACTCCTCCAGCCCCCAGGAAGACCAGCCGCCAAGTCAGAAGCAAGCCTTCCCTCTTCTCCCAACTCCACCAGGGTCACATAAGGCAGCAGAGGGCAGGCAGCAGCAGGAGGGCATGGCAGAAGTGTGAAGCTTCAAAAGCGACTCCTCCAGCCCTCAGGAAGACCAGCAGCCAAGCCAGAAGCAAGCCTTAACTCCTCCCCCAACTCCACCAGGGGCACAGAAGGCAGCAGAGGCCAGGGAACAGCAGGAGGGCATGGGAGGAGTGGTAACCTTCAAAAGCCACACCTCCACCCCTTAGGAATACCAGCAGCCAAGCCAGAAGCAAGCCTTCCCTTTCCCCCCAACTCCAACAGAGGAAGAGAAGGCAGCAGAAGCCAGGCAGCAGCAGGAGAGCCTGGCAGGAGAAGGATGGCATTGTGCCTTTCCCAGCTGTGCCACTCGGACGTTGGGTGTGGACATTTCTCCATTTGGGGCCAGACAATCCCACCGGTTCCACCCAGGCTTTAAATGTGCCATCCAGATTGAGCTGTCTTTGCCGGGTTCAAGTGACGGGACGCAGCTCTGCACCAATGGGGAAGATGAAGGGAGCACTAGCACCCAAACCCGGGTCTGGATTGAATCCTGGGGCTTCAATTCTCAGAGTCCAGCCGGGTGCTTTGAGCTCTGGCTGGATTCAAACCTCAGCTTAATCAAAGAAGGAAGTAACGAAGAGGAGGAAGGGGTGGAAGGAAGGAAGGAAGAGAGAACTATATCTCCCAGCAGCCCCTGCCCACTATGCCCTTCCATCCTGCCACTGCTGGTCAGTTGGCTGGGCTCCCCTCAGCCCCAGCCAACTGACCAGCAGTGGCAGGCTGGAAGGGCATGGTGGGCAGGGGCTGCTGGGGGACATAGTTCTCTCTTCTTTCCTTCCTTCCTTCCACCCCTT
>NW_024834170.1:0-1291 GCF_019175285.1 Sceloporus undulatus
AAAGTTAGGTCCATACCTTTTAGTTTATACTGCTATCCATCCATCCAACCAGACAGACAGCTAGCTCTCTCTTTCTCTCTCAATCCATCTTTCTTTCCTTGCATGTATCTATCTATCTATCTATCTATCTATCTATCTATCTATCTATCTATCTATCTATTCCTTCCATCCCCCTCATGTTCCTTCCCCCCTTCTCTCTCTCTCTCTCTCTCTCTCTCTCTTTCTCTCTCTATCTCCCTCTATACAATTGCAGTGGAAGTAAAAAATGAAAAAAGCAGCCGACAAAAAACAAAGAGGTAAAATAAATACTAAACCTTTCTGTGGTCTCCAAGGTAGACAGCTCTACGGAGTAGATGTGTCTCCATGCAAAGGAAGACCGTTTCCACATCTCATCAGACCAGACAGTTCTGGCAAAAACATTCCAGTGAACATCAGATTTGGGGTAAATCCACCACCTTCTAGCCATGGGCTGAATGCTCAGTTGGGAATTATGATAGTAGAAACGAAGCATACCATTAAGATCTTCAAGATGTGCAAGCATATCGTCATCATGTTCTCTGTTTTCAAAAGTGGACATGATTATTTCCCGTTGCTCCATTAAGTGATGCAAAAGCAAGCAAATCAGAGACAAAAAATTCTGAAACTCGCCTAGAGGAACCATGGCTGTGTGAAGGAGGAGAACAGCGGAGCGAAGCTGGAGAACTTCTAAGGCTGAAAAGCTTTTGACGTTTCAGAAAATCGCAGCCTGATTGGTCCTTTCAAAAAAAAGGCGCAAAACACAAGGGGGAATGGTAACGGACGGACAAATGGGAACGACTGGAGACTTACATCGCTTTAAATTACCCCGGTTAAAAACAACGTCATTACTACGTCATTTGATTGACAACCACGAAACCGGTTTAAATCCTAAATTATACACCGAATTATGTCTTAAATGGGGACGATCAGCGACATTAAAATCGATTTATTGTGATAATTGGGAACGAAAAATACAGCGATTCGGAGAGCGGGGTAAATAGCGTGGTATTTTAAAACGGATTAAATACAAGTGGTTTATTCTATAGCGATTTAAAACTTAAGTGGGAATGCCCCGAGAGTCTCAGAAGACTTTTTTGTTTAACAACTTGTACCCATTAACTCCATTTCATGTCTCCTTTATTTAGTGGGGAGGAATACAGACAAAACAAGTCAAAATGAAGGAAAACCAAAGTCCCTTGACCAAGTACACACTTCTGAGAAGTATACTTGGTGAGACACCTGAAACCGAGGGCAAATCCACTTTTTGTTTAAC
>NW_024834171.1:0-1291 GCF_019175285.1 Sceloporus undulatus
AAATAGGGATCTGGGAGTCCAAGTAGACCATAAATTGAACCTGAGCTCGACTCAGGCTTGCATCCTTCCGAGGTCGCTAAAATTAGTACCCAGACTGTTGGGGGCAAATTAGCTTACTTGCTAATTAGCTTACTTGCTGTTCACTGCTATGATCTTTGGAATAGCGGTATATAAATAAAACAAATTATTAATTATTATTATTATGAGTCAACAGTGCGGCGCGGCAGCTAAAAAGGCCAATGCAATTTTAGGCTGCATCAATAAAAGTATAGTGTCTAGATCAAGGGAAGTAATAGTGCCACTCTATTCTGCTCTGGTCATGCCCCATCTGGAATACTGTGTCCAGTTCTGGGCACCACAATTTAAAAAGGATGTGGAGAAACTGGACCATGTCCAAAGGAGAGTGACTAAAATGATGAAGGGCCTGGAAAACAAGCCCTATGAGGAACGACTTAAGGAGCTGGGGATGTTTAGCCTGGAGAAGAGAAGATTAAGAGGTGAAGTGATAGCCCTGTTAAAATATTTGAAGGGATATCCTATTGAGGAGGGAACAAGCTTGTTTTCTGCTGCTCCAGAGACTAGAACCTGGAATAATGGATGCAAGCTCCAGGAAAAGAGATTCCACCTCAACATTAGGAGGAACTTCCTGACAGTAAGGGCTGTTCGACAGTGGAACACACTCCCTCAGAGTGTAGTGGAGTCTCCTTCCTTAGAGGTCTTTAAACAGAGGCTGGATGGCCATCTGTCGGGGATGCTTTGATTGAGATTTCCTGGTGAGAGGGAAATCTGGATGGCCTTTGTGATCTCTTCCAACTCTATTATTCTGTGATTCTATGATTCTATAATTTGCCTTATCTGCAGCAAAGGTTCAGAAAGCAATAAAAGCAGCCCAGGGACTGATATCAATGATCACTAAAACAGTCTGAGATCTACTCTGAAAGCTTCCCTTGATGGGTAAGAAAAATGAGCATAACAGCTACAACTAAAGCTCTCAGAGCATATGACCTGCTCATGCAGGAATGGGTGGAAAGCAGGGTGGAAGGAAAGAGAGAGGCCAAGAGATGAGGAAATGGAGAGAGGTTTGAGGAAAATATTTAATTTAATTATCCATGCCTAGCACCGTGCAAGAATAAACATACTAAAACAGTAGAAAGGCATTCAATGCAGTTCACTATACATTATTATTATTATTATTAACCTTTATTTATAAAGCGCTGTAAGTTTACACAGCGCTGTACATCAATTTTTTTTTTTAGTCAGACGGTTCCCTGCCCTCAGGCTTACAATCTAA
>NW_024834172.1:0-1291 GCF_019175285.1 Sceloporus undulatus
AATCAGTAGAAGCAGATAGTCAGGCATTTGAAAAAATATTCCAATATGTATATGTAAAAATCCTTTGATTGAAAAGTGGCATCATTTCCTGTGAGACTGCCATAGAGTGTTAACTCAGAGCACATGGCATGATGCAAGCTAACTGCAGAGGATGCTTCATGCTGTGTGGCACCAGGAGATGACTCACAACCAATACAGCGTACAGCTCACATGTAGATTGATGTGGGTTGGAGTTGTGTGTACAAGAGATAGTGAAGTTGATAAAAGTCAGAAAGGAGAGCTGGTACATATTTGTTTTCTATTGCAACTCAAGCTAAAGAACCTCCAAGGACCTGGAGGAAATCAACTGTGTCTGTGAGTTATTTTTAAGTGTGGAAAGTGGTTAATGCATTGCCAATGCCTATATCTGGAGATTTGCTTCTGTTTTTGCTGTGTTATTATTGAGCTCTGGGAGTGTCGCCTTCAGAATGTGCTTTACATTGGCTTTGAATGGGACCAAAATTCAGAGCCAAGAAGGACCTAAGACCCAGTGTGATAATCCTTTTAGGCTGAAGAATTTCCACCAAGGACCCACTGCATTTAATTCAGTTTCAGACAATTCTTTCCCCACCCAGGAAACATCCTAAAGCAATTTAAACCTTTTTGAATGCTCGGTTTCTGCCCCCAAGCAACAATTTCAGTATAAATATCAGCCCCAACTGGCTGTTCTTCAGCATCAGTCCAGTTGTAGACTTACACTCTGTTGGTTTACATTGCTAAACACCTCACTACACTCACTAGCTATAGCAGTTACTGACTTCTCTCCCCATTCTGGACCCTCAGCAATTGGAATCAAGATCCATCTAGGTAACGTATTACCATTAGCAAAGCCTTACACTATTCACCACTCCCACATTTGTTACCTAGTTCTTGCATGTGGTGTGTGAACACCTATATGTGTATATGTGTGTGTGCGTGCATGTATTTTGCTTTTTCCCTAAATAAAACACAAAAACCTATCTGAAATGCCTCTGGAGTTCTGTGTGCTTCTGGGCCTGGTATAGTTGGGATGAATCCTGAGGTCACTGTTGCCTCAATCTTTCCTTTGAGCTAAGTATGAAATTCCCCTAAAAGCATAGCACTTGTGTGTGTCCTCCCCAGACTCCAGCATTTCGAGTGACAAAGGGCCTCTGGAATCAACCACAGAGCTAAGAAAGCTCAGGTTGGAAAAGAAACATGAGAGGAAAAGGAATTTTTGTGTTACTCTTTCCTCTCTTCATAGACATTGCTCATAATTGCTAACTGGAACCCT
>NW_024834173.1:0-678 GCF_019175285.1 Sceloporus undulatus
CGGAAATGGATCCAGATAATCTGTTTCATCCAAGACCGCTTGGAGATGAAGAGCAACTGCACTCTCAACCATATTGTTTAGAAATGGGAGATGGGAGACCAGTCTGTAATTGTTCATCTCCATCTAGGGAGGGCTTTTCCATAAAGGGCCATAACACCACTTCTTTTAAACATGATGGAAAATAGCCCTAACTAAAAGATGCATCTATGATATATCTCAGGTGATAAGGGCAAGGAGCAAGAGGGCAAGTTCCCTTCACACTTCCAAGGAGTTTCTCCACATCCTCAGTATTCAGATTCAAATTGATCCAGTATGATCTTACTCATGGACACCTCACTTACAGCCTCTGCAATAATACTGACGTCCAATTTGGCTCTTTTAAGAGAGATATTATCTGTGAAATAGTATTTAAAGCATCATAGTAAGCTGTGAAAGGCTCTAATAACGGGTTCTGGGGGTGAAGGAGCCTGAATTAGGTCCCAGATCTCTCCCCCCCCCAACTTCAGCAGTCCCTTTATGCTTCTCTTGACACCTTCATTCCTCCCTTCTCCTCTTTTAACATACATCCCTTCAAGGGGGTCCAAGGCCCTTTCAGCATGTTCCCAGAATTCGGAGGGGGGCATTCTTTCTCGGGCTGTGGGCCTATCTGCTGGTCCTCCTCTGCAGGGTTGTTGTGAA
>NW_024834173.1:778-1291 GCF_019175285.1 Sceloporus undulatus
CCCCCGAGGAGGGGGCAGGGGAGGAAAGAGGGAGAAGAGGCCTGGCATGCCCCTTGCCTTTGGGGGGGGGGGAGATCGGGTTTTCCTTCCTTCTTACAACAATCAAAACCTCCCAGAAGATACCCCCCCCCCAGCCATTCCCTCAAATGAACGAGGGCTCTCCCCACTTCCCTCCCTCAGAACAGGCTGCAAGGGCAGCAGCTTCAGAGGCTGAGAGTGTGCATGCACAGATGCCTCAAAGGCCCCTTCTGAGGATACGCAGGGATCATAAGGCTCTTGCTGCTGCTGCATTTTATTCCACTGTTGGCCTTTGGAAGAAGGGAAGGACTATGCCCTTCTTTCCTTCCTTCCTTCCTTCCGGAATGGAGCCCAACATGCAGAGCTGGAATCAGGAGGGAAAGGGTGTGAGGACTCTGTTTTGTACATACAGATCTGTCTCTCTGAGTGTGTGTGTGTGTGTGTGTGTGTTTGCCTCTGCTGTTCATATGGCTGGGAATGGAGCTGAGGACTGAG
>NW_024834174.1:0-678 GCF_019175285.1 Sceloporus undulatus
CAGGGTTGGTTCACAATTTTGATGCAGTGAGGCTCCTGGTTTTGGAGTCATCATGAAAGGAAGCCATTCCTAATGGCTGAATTTGTGGTTTTCCTATTTGTATTTCCACAGGGAAGGGAAGAGGGCCCTCTAGTGTTCTCTGCCTCCAAAAAGAACTTGACCAAACAGACTGGGAATCAAACACATAAATAATAAAAATTGGATGATTGGGAGAGACTGCCATAGACTTATATCAGTTTAGAAAAGCAGATTGTCAGGACCTTCATGGAAAACTTCTCATGTGCTAAAAAGTCTCCCATCACACAAGAAATCTAGATGACAGGAACAAAGATGGCAGCCTTGTCTTTTCCCTCTCATCCCTTTCTTGAACATCCAGGGAGCTAAGGAAAAGAGAAGAGAGGATGTTCCAATATGTCCCACTCTATTGATATCCTGAAGGGATCAAATGATATTTGGGATTCACCATGTGCTTCCCTCCTGAATCACTCTCTGGATGAGGGCTATTTTCTATTGCAGATCACCTTTGGAGATGTCGCAGTGTTCTTCACAGAAGAGGAAAGGCCATTCTTGCGTCTGAAGCAGAAATGTTTATACAGGATTTGGAAACCATGAAGCCCTATGAGGAAGGACTTAGGGAACTAGGGATGTTTAGCCTGGAGAAGAGAAGGTTAAGAAGTG